>NW_025728021.1:0-120415 GCF_021461385.2 Schistocerca piceifrons | reverse complement strand
GACGATGAAGCACAGAAATTGCATCGGAATTAAATACAAAAGGCACAATGCCGACTTAAGTACAAGAAGACTGACTCTTCTTACTGTCTATATTTTGAACCATTCCAGTGACACTAGTTGCAGATTCCGATGCTTCACTTCAGGTTTACTGTATTCCCAGGACCTTCTTTTTGCTTATGAAACACTGAAATTGCATCGGAATTAAATACAAAAGGCACAATGCCGACCTAAGTACAAGAAGACTGACTCTTCTTACTGTCTACGTTTTGAACCATTATTGTGACACTAGTTATAGATACCGATGCTTCACTCAAGGTTTACTGTATCCCTTGGACCTTCTTATAGACGATGAAACAGAGAAATTGCATCGGAATTAAATACAAAAGGCACAATGCCGACTTAAGTACAAGAAGACTGACTCCTCTTACTGTCTATGTTTGAACCATTTCTGTGACACTAGTTATAGATTCCGATGCTTCATTTCAGGCTTACTGTATCCCTCTGACCATCTTATTGCCGGTGATACACAGAAATTGCACCGGAATTAAATACGAAAGGCACAATGCCAACTTAAGTACAAGAAGACTGACTCTTCTTACTGACTATGTTTTGAACCATTCCTGTGACACTAGTTGTAGATTCCGATGTTTCACTTCAGGTTTACTGTATCCTTTGGACGTTCTTATTGACGATGAATCACAGAAATTGCTTCGGAATTCATTAAGAATCACAATGCCGACTTAAATACAACAAGACTGACTCTTCTTACTGACGATGCTTTGAACCATTCCTGTGACACTAGTTATAGATTCCGAAGCTTATCTTCAGGATTACTGTATCCCTCTGACCTTCTTAGTGGCGATGAAACACAGAAATTGCATCGGAAATAAATACAAAACCCCATGCCGACTTAAGTACAAGAATACTGACACATCTTACTGTCTATGTTTTGAACCGTCCCTGTGACACTAGTTATCGATTCCGATGCTTCACTCCAGGTTTACTGTATGCCTTGGACCTTCTTATTGACGATGAAACACAGAAATTGCATCGGAATTAAATACAAAAGGCACAATGCCGACTTAAGTACAAGAAGACTGACTCTTCTTACTGACTATGTTTTGAACAATTCCTGTGACACTAGTTCTGGATTCCGATGCTTCACTTCAGGTTTACTGTATCCCTCTGACCTTCTTATTGACGATGAAACACAGAAATTGCATCGGAATTAAATACAAAAGGCTCAATGCCGAATTAAGTACAAGAAGACTGACTCTTCTTACTGTCTATTTTTGAACCAGTCCTGTGACACTAGTAATAGACTCCGATATTTCACTCCAGGTTTACTGTATCCTATGGACCTTCTTATTGACGATGAAACACAGAAATTGCATCGGAATTAAATACAAATGGCACAATGCCGACTTAAGTAAAAGAAGTCTGACTCTTGTTACTGTCTATGATTTGAACCATTCCTGTGACACTAGTTATAGATTCCGATGCTTCACTCCAGGTTTACTGTATCCCTTGGACCTTCTTATTGACGATGAAACACAGAAATTGCATTGGAATTAAATAGAAAAGGCACAATGAAGACTTAATTAAAAGAAGACAGACTCTTCTTACTGAATAAGTTTTGAACCATTCCTGTGACACTAGTTATAGATTCCGATGCTTCACTTCTGGTTCACTGTATCCCTTGGACCTTCTAATTGACGATGAAACACAGAAATTGCATCGGAATTAAATAGAAAAGGCACAATGCCGACTTAAGTACAAGAAGGATGACTCTTCTTACTGACTAGGTTTTGAACCATTCCTGTGACACTAGTTATAGATTCCGATGCTTCTCTTCAGGTTGACTGTATACCATGGACCTTTCGTATTGACGATGAAACACAGAAATTGCATCGGAATTAAATACAAAATGCCCAATGCCGACTTAAGTACAAAAAGACTGACTCTTCTTACTGTCTATGTTTTGAACCATCCCTCTGACACTTGTTATAGATTCCGATGCTTCACTTCAGGTTTACTGTATCCCTTGGACCTTCTTATTGACGATGAAACACAGAAATAGCATCGGAATTAAATTGAAAAGGCACAATGCCGACTTAAGTACAAGAAGACTGACTCTTCTTACTGACTATGTTTTGAACCATTCCTGTGACACTAGTTATAGATTCCGATGCTTCACATCAGGTGTACTGTATACCTTGGACCTTTCGTATTGACGATGAAACACAGAAATTGCATCGGAATTAAATACAAAAGGCACAATGCCGACTTAAGTTCAAGAAGACTGACTCTTCCTACTGTCTATGATTTGAACCATTCCTGTGACACTAGTTTTGGATTCCGATGCTTCACTTCAGGTTTACTGTATCCCTCTGACCTTATTGCCGATGAAACACAGAAATTGCATCGGAATGAAATACAAAAGGCACAATGCCGACTGAAGGACAAGAAGACTGACTCTTCTTACTGACTATGCTTTGAACCATTCCCGTGAAACACGTTATAGATTCCGATGCTTCACTTCAGGTTTACTGTATCCCTCTGACCTTCTTATTGACGATGAAACACAGAAATAGCTTCGGAATTAAATAGAAAAGGCACAATGCCGACTTAAGTACAAGAAGACTGACTCTTCTTACTGACTATGTTTTGAACCATTCCTGTGACACTAGTTATGGATTCCGATGCTTCACTTCAGGTTTACTGTATCCCCCTGACCGGCTTATTGACGATGAAACACAGAAATTGCATCGGAATTAAATACAAAAGGCTCAATGCCGAATTAAGTACAAGAAGACTGGCTCTTCTTACTGTCTATTTTTGAGCCAGTCCTGTGACACTAGTTATAGACTCCGATGCTTCACTCCAGGTTTACAGTATCCTTTGGACCTTCTTATTGACGATGAAACACAGAAATTGCATCGGAATTAAATACAAATGGCACAATGCCGACTTAAGTAAAAGAAGTCTGACTCTTGTTACTGTCTATGATTTGAACCATTCCTGTGACACTAGTTATAGATTCTGATGCTTCACTCCAGGTTTACTGTATCCCTTGGACCTTCTTATTGACGATGAAACACAGAAATGGCATTGGAATTAAACAGAAAAGTCACAATGAAGACTTAATTAAAAGAAGACAGACTCTTCTTACTGAATAGGTTTTGAACCATTCCTGTGACACTAGTTATAGATTCTGATGCTTCACTTCAGGTTCACTGTATCCCTTGGACCTTCTAATTGACGATGAAACACAGAAATTGCATCGGAATTAAATACAAATGGCAAAATGCCGACTTAAGTACAGGAAGACTGACTCTTCTTACTGTCTATGTTTTGAACCATTCCTGTGACACTAGTTATAGATTCCGATGCTTCACTCCAGGTTTACTGTATCCCTTGGACCTTCTTATTGACGATGAAACACAGAAATTGCATCGGAATTAAATAGAAAAGGCACAATGCCGACTTAAGTACAAGAAGACTGACTGTTCTTACTGACTATGTTTTTAACCATTCCTGTGGCACTAGTTATAGATTCCGATGGTTCACTTCAGGTTTACTGTATCCCATGGACCTTCTTATTGACGATGAAACACAGAAATTGCATCGGAATGAAATAGAAAAGGCACAATGCCGACTTAAGTACAAGAAGATTGACTCTTCTTACTGACTATGTTTTGAACCATTTCTGTGACACTAGTTATAGATTCCGAAGCTTCACTCCAGGTTTACTGTATCCCTTGGACCTTCTTATTGACGATGAAACACAGAAATTGCATAGGAATTAAATAGAAAAGGCACAATGCCGACTTAAGTAAAAGAAGACTGACTCTTCTTACTGACTATGTTTTGAACCATTCCTGTGACACTAGTTATAGATTCCGATGCTTCACTTCAGGTTTACTGTATCCCTCTGACCTTATTGCCGATGAAACACAGAAATTGCATCCGAATTAAATACAAAAGGCACAATGCCGACTTAAGGACAAGAAGACTGACTCTTCTTACTGACTATGTTTTGAACCATTCCTGTGACACTAGTTATAGATTCCGATGCTTCACTTCAGGTTTTCTGTTTCCCTTGGATAATCTTATTGACGATGAAACACAGATATTGCATCGGAATTAAATACAAAAGGCACAATGCCTACTTAAGTACAAGAAGACTGACTCTTCTTACTGTCTATATTTTGAACCATTCCAGTGACACTAGTTGCAGATTCCGATGCTTCACTTCAGGTTTACTGTATTCCCAGGACCTTCTTATTGTTTATGAAACACTGAAATTGCATCGGAATTAAATACAAAAGGCACAATGCTGACTTATGTACAAGAAGACTGACTCTTCTTACTGTCTATGTTTTGAACCATTATTGTGACACTAGTTATAGATTCCGATGCTTCATTTCAGGCTTACTGTATCCCTCTGACCATCTTATTGCCGGTGATACACAGAAATTGCACCGGAATTAAATACGAAAGGCACAATGCCAACTTAAGTACAAGAAGACTGACTCTTCTTACTGACTATGTTTTGAACCATTCCTGTAACACTAGTTATGGATTCCGATGCTTCACTTCAGGTTTACTGTATCCCTCTGACCTTCTTATTGACGATGAAACACAGAAATTGCATCGGAATTAAATACAAAAGGCACAATGCCGACTTAAGGACAAGAAGACTGACTCTTCTTACTGACTATGTTTTGAACCATTCCTGTGACACTAGTTATAGATTCCGATGCTTCACTTCAGGTTTACTGTATCCCTCTGACCTTATTGCCGATGAAACACAGAAATTGCATCCGAATTAAATACAAAAGGCACAATGCCGACTTAAGGACAAGAAGACTGACTCTTCTTACTGACTATGTTTTGAACCATTCCTGTGACACTAGTTATAGATTCCGATGCTTCACTTCAGGTTTTCTGTTTCCCTTGGATAATCTTATTGACGATGAAACACAGATATTGCATCGGAATTAAATACAAAAGGCACAATGCCTACTTAAGTACAAGAAGACTGACTCTTCTTACTGTCTATATTTTGAACCATTCCAGTGACACTAGTTGCAGATTCCGATGCTTCACTTCAGGTTTACTGTATTCCCAGGACCTTCTTATTGTTTATGAAACACTGAAATTGCATCGGAATTAAATACAAAAGGCACAATGCTGACTTAAGTACAAGAAGACTGACTCTTCTTACTGTCTATGTTTTGAACCATTATTGTGACACTAGTTATAGATTCCGATGCTTCATTTCAGGCTTACTGTATCCCTCTGACCATCTTATTGCCGGTGATACACAGAAATTGCACCGGAATTAAATACGAAAGGCACAATGCCAACTTAAGTACAAGAAGACTGACTCTTCTTACTGACTATGTTTTGAACCATTCCTGTGACACTAGTTATAGATTCCGAAGCTTATCTTCAGGATTACTGTATCCCTCTGACCTTCTGAGTGGCGATGAAACACAGAAATTGCATCGGAAATAAATACAAAAACACAATGCCGACTTAAGTACAAGAATACTGACACATCTTACTGTCTATGTTTTGAACCGTCCCTGTGACACTAGTTATCGATTCCGATGCTTCACTCCAGGTTTACTGTATGCCTTGGACCTTCTTATTGACGATGAAACACACAAATTGCATCGGAATTAAATACAAAAAGCACAATGCCGACTTAAGTACAAGAAGACTGACTCTTCTTACTGACTATGTTTTGAACCATTCCTGTAACACTAGTTATGGATTCCGATGCTTCACTTCAGGTTTACTGTATCCCTCTGACCTTCTTATTGACGATGAAACACAGAAATTGCATCGGAATTAAATACAAAAGGCTCAATGCCGAATTAAGTACAAGAAGACTGACTCTTCTTACTGTCTATTTTTGAACCAGTCCTGTGACACTAGTTATAGACTCCGATGCTTCACTCCAGGTTTACTGTATCCTTTGGACCTTCTTATTGACGATGAAACACAGAAATTGCATCGGAATTAAATACAAATGGCACAATGCCGACTTAAGTAAAAGAAGTCTGACTCTTGTAACTGTCTATGATTTGAACCATTCCTGTGACACTAGTTATAGATTCCGATGCTTCACTCCAGGTTTACTGTATCCCTTGGACCTTCTTATTGACGATGAAACACAGAAATTGCATTGGAATTAAATAGAAAAGGCACAATGAAGACTTAATTAAAAGAAGACAGACTCTTCTTACTGAATAAGTTTTGAACCATTCCTGTGACACTAGTTATAGATTCCGATGCTTCACTTCAGGTTCACTGTATCCCTTGGACCTTCTAATTGACGATGAAACACAGAAATTGCATCGGAATTAAATAGAAAAGGCACAATGCCGACTTAAGTACAAGAAGATTGACTCTTCTTACTGACTAGGTTTTGAACCATTCCTGTGACACTAGTTATAGATTCCGATGCATCTCTTCAGGTTGACTGTATACCATTGACCTTTCGTATTGACGATGAAACACAGAAATTGCATCGGAATTAAATACAAAATGCACAATGCCGACTTAAGTACAAAAAGACTGACTCTTCTTACTGTCTATGTTTTGAACCATCCCTCTGACACTTGTTATAGATTCCGATGCTTCACTTCAGGTTTACTGTATCCCTTGGACCTTCTTATTGACGATGAAACACAGAAATAGCATCGGAATTAAATTGAAAAGGCACAATGCCGACTAAGTACAAGAAGACTAACTCTTCTTACTGACTATGTTTTGAACCATTCCTGTGACACTAGTTATAGATTCCGATGCTTCACTTCAGGTATACTGTATACCTTGGACCTTTCGTATTGACGATGAAACACAGAAATTGCATCGGAATTAAATACAAAAGGCACAATGCCGACTTAAGATCAAGAAGACTGACTCTTCCTACTGTCTATGATTTGAACCATTCCTGTGACACTAGTTTTGGATTCCGATGCTTCACTTCAGGTTTACTGTATCCCTCTGACCTTATTGCCGATGAAACACAGAAATTGCATCGGAATGAAATACAAAAGGCACAATGCCGACTGAAGGACAAGAAGACTGACTCTTCTTACTGACTATGATTTGAACCATTCCTGTGACACTAGTAATAGGTTCCGATGCTTCACTTCAGGATTTCTGTTTCCCTTGGACATTCTTATTGACGATGAAACACAGAAATTGCATCGGAATTAGATACAAAAGGCACAATGCCGACTTAAGTACAAGAAGACTGACTCTTCTACTGTCTATGTTTTGAACCATTTCTGTGACACTAGTTATAGAGTCCGATGCTTCACTTCAGGTTTACTGTATCCCTTGGACCATCTTATTGACGATGAAACACAGAAATTGCATCGGAATTCAATGCAAAAGGCACAATGCCGACTTATGTAAAAGACGTCTGACTCTTCTTACTGTCTATATTTTGCACCTTTCCAGTGACACTAGTTATAGATTCCGATGCTTCACTTCAGGTTTACTGTATCCCTTGGACATTGTCATTGATTATGAAACACAGAATTTGCATCGGAAGTAAATACAAAAGGCACAATGCCGACTTAAGTAAAAGACGTCTGACTCTTCTTACTGTCTATGATTTGAAACATTACTGTGACACTAGTTATAGTTTCCGATTCTTCACGCCAGGTTTACTGTATCCCTTGGAGCTTCTTATTGACGATGAAACACAGAAATTGCATCGTAATTACATACGAAAGGCACAATGCCAAATTAAGTAGAAGAAGACTGACTCTTCTTACTGACTATGCTTTGAACCATTCCCGTGAAACACGTTATAGATTCCGATGCTTCACTTCAGGTTTACTGTATCCCTCTGACCTTCTTATTGACGATGAAACACAGAAATAGCATCGGAATTAAATAGAAAAGGCACATGGAAGACTTATGTACATGAAGACTGACTCTTCTTACTGTCTATGCTTTGAACCAGTCCTGTGACACTAGTTGTAGATTCCGATGCTTCACTTCAGGTTTATTGTATCCCTTGCACCTTCTTATTGACGATGAAACACAGAAATTGCATCGGAATTCAATACAAAAGGCACAATGCCGACTTAAGTACAAGAAGACTGACTCTTCCTACTGTCCATGACTTGAACCATTCCTGTGTCACTAGTTTTGGATCCCGATGCTTCACTTCAGGTTTACTATATCCCTCTGACCTTCTTATTGACGATGAATCACAGAAATTGCATCGGAATTCATACAGAATCACAATGCCGACTTAACTACAACAAGACTGTCTCTTCTTACTGACGATGCTTTGAACCATTCCTGTGACACTAGTTATAGATTCCGAAGCTGATCTTCAGGATTAATGTATCCCTCTGACCTTCTTAGTGGCGATGAAACACAGAAATTGCATCGGAAATAAATACAAAAACACAATGCCGACTTAAGTACAAGAATACTGACACATCTTACTGTCTATGTTTTGAACCGTCCCTGTGACACTAGTTATCGATTCCGATGCTTCACTCCAGGTTTACTGTATGCCTTGGACCTTCTTATTGACGATGAAGCACAGAAATTGCATCGCAATTAAATACAAAAGGCACAATGCCGACTTAAGTACAAGAAGACTGACTCTTCTTACTGACTATGTTTTGAAACATTCCTGTGACACTAGTTATGGATTCCGATGCTTCACTTCAGGTTTACTGTATCCCTCTGACCTTCTTATTGACGATGAAACACAGAAATTGCATCGGAATTAAATACAAAAGGCTCAATGCGGAATTAAGTACAAGAAGACTGACTCTTCTTACTGTCTATTTTTGAACCAGTCCTGTGACACTAGTTATAGAATCCGATGCTTCACTCCAGGTTTACTGTATCCTTTGGACCTTCTTATTGACGATGAAACACAGACATTGCATCGGAATTAAATACAAATGGCACAATGCCGACTTAAGTAAAAGAAGTCTGACTCTTGTTACTGTCTATGATTTGAACCATTCCTGTGACACTAGTTATAGATTCCGATGCTTCACTCCAGGTTTACTGTATCCCTTGGACCTTTTTATTGACGATGAAACACAGAAATTGCATTGGAATTAAATAGAAAAGGCACAATGAAGACTTAATTAAAAGAAGACAGACTCTTCTTACTGAATAAGTTATGAACCATTCCTGTTACACTACTTATAGATTCCGATGCTTCACTTCAGGTTCACTGTATCCCTTGGACCTTCTAATTGACGATGAAACACAGAAATTGCATCGGAATTAAATAGAAAAGGCACAATGCCGACTTAAGTACTAGAAGATTGACTCTTCTTACTGACTAGGTTTTGAACCATTCCTGTGACACTAGTTATAGATTCCGATGCTTCTCTTCAGGTTGACTGTATACCACGGACCTTTCGTATTGACGATGAAACACAGAAATTGCATCGGAATTAAATACAAAATGCTCAATGCCGACTTAAGTACAAAAAGACTGACTCTTCTTACTGTCTATGTTTTGAACCATCCCTCTGACACTTGTTGTAGATTCCGATGCTACACTTCAGGTTTACTGTATCCCTTGGACCTTCTTATTGACGATGAAACACAGAAATAGCATCGGAATTAAATTGAAAAGGCACAATGCCGACTTAAGTACAAGAAGACTGACTCTTCTTACTGACTATGTTTTGTACCATTCCTGTGACACTAGTTATAGATTCCGATGCTTCACTTCAGTTATACTGTATACCTTGGACCTTTCGTATTGACGATGAAACACAGAAATTGCATCGGAATTAAATACAAAATGCACAATGCCGACTTAAGTACAAAAAGACTGACTCTTCTTACTGTCTATGTTTTGAACCATCCCTCTGACACTTGTTATAGATTCCGATGCTTCACTTCAGGTTTACTGTATCCCTTGCACCTTCTTATTGACGATGTAACACAGAAATTGCATCGGAATTATTTACAAAAGGCACAATGCCGACTTAAGTTCAAGAAGACTGACTCTTCCTACTGTCTATGATTTGAACCATTCCTGTGACACTAGTTTTGGATTCCGATGCTTCACTTCAGGATTTCTGTTTCCCTTGGACATTCTTATTGACGATGAAACACAGAAATTGCATCGGAATTAGATACAAAAGGCACAATGCCGACTTAAATACAAGAAGACTGACTCTTCTACTGTCTATGTTTTGAACCATTTCTGTAACACTAGTTATAGAGTCCGATGCTTCACTTCAGGTTTACTGTATCCCTTGGACCATCTTATTGACGATGAAACACAGAAATTGCATCGGAATTCAATACAAAAGGCACAATGCCGACTTAAGTAAAAGACGTCTGACTCTTCTTACTGTCTATATTTTGAACCTTTCCAGTGACACTAGTTATTGATTCCGATGCTTCACTTCAGGTTTACTGTATCCCTTGGTCATTGTCATTGACTATGAAACACAGAATTTGCATCGGAAGTAAATACAAAAGTTCCAATGCCGACTTAAGTAAAAGACGTCTGACTCTTGTTACTGTCTATGATTTGAACCATTACTGTGACACTAGTTATAGTTTCCGATGCTTCACGCCAGGTTTACTGTATCCCTTGGAGCTTCTTATTGACCATGAAACACAGAAATTGCATCGGAACTACAAACGAAAGGCACAAGGCCAAATTAAGTAGAAGAAGACTGACTCTTCTTACTGACTATGCTTTGAACCATTCCCGTGAAACAAGTTATAGATTCCGATGCTTCACTTCAGGTTTACTGTATCCCTCTGACCTTCTTAATGACGATGAAACACAGAAATAGCATCGGAATTAAATAGAAAAGGCACAATGCCGACTTAAGTACATGAAGACTGACTCTTCTTACTGTCTATGTTTTGAACCATTCCTGTGAAACTAGTAGTAGATTCCGATGCTTCACTTCAGGTTTATTGTATCCCTTGCACCTTCGTATTGACGATGAAACACAGAAATTGCATCGGAATTCAATACAAAAGGCACAATGCCGACTTAAGTACAAGAAGACTGACTCTTCCTACTGTCCATGACTTGAACCATTCCTGTGTCACTAGTTTTGGATCCCGATGCTTCACTTCAGGTTTAGTGTATCCCTCTGGCCTTATTGCCGATGAAACACAGAAATTGCATCGGAACTAAATACGTAAGGCACAATGCCGGCTTAAAGACAAGAAGACTGACTCTTCTTACTGACTATGCTTTGAACCATTCCTGTGACATTAGTAATAGATTCCGATGCTTCACTTCAGGTTTACTGTTTCCCTTGGACATTCTTATTGACGATGAAACACAGAAATTGCATCGGAATTAAATACAAAAGGCACAATGCCGACGTAAGTACAAGAAGACTGACTCCTCTACTGTCTATGTTTTGAACCATTCCTGTGACACTAGTTATAGAGTCCGATGCTTCACTTCAGGTTTACTGTATCCCTTGGTCCTTCTTCTTGACGATGAATCACAGAAATTGCATCGGAATTATATACAATAGGCACAATGACGACTTAAGTACAAGAAGACTGACCTTTTTTACTGTCTATATTTTGACCATTCCAGTGACACTAGTTATAGATTCCGATGCTTCACTTCAGGTTTACTGTATCCCTTGGTCCATCTGATTGACGATGAAACACAGAAATTGCATCGGAATTAAATACAAAAGGCACAATGCCGACTTATGGAAAAGAAGTCTGACTCTTCTTACTGTTTAAGATTTGATCCATTCCTGTGGCACTAGTTATGGATTCCAATGTTTCACTTCAGGTTTACTGTATCCCTCTGACCTCCTTATTGAAGATGAAACACAGAAATGGCATCGGAATGAAATACAAAAGGCACAATGCCGAATTAAGTACAAGAAGACTGACATTTCTTACTGTCAATTTTTGAACCAGTCCTGTGACACTAGTTATAGACTCCGATGCTTCACTCCAGGTTTACTGTATCCCTTGGACCTTCTTATTGACGATGAAACACAAAATTGCATCGGAATTAAATACAAAGGGCACAATGCCGACTTAAGGAAAAGAAGTCTGACTCTTCTTACTGTCTATGATTTGAACCATTCCTTTGACACTAGTTATAGATTCCGATGCTTCACTCCAGGTTTACTGTATCCCTTGGACCTTCTTAGTAACGATGAAACACGAAAATTGCATCAGAATTAAATATAAAATGCACAATGATGACTTAAGAACAAAAAGACTGACTCTTCTTACTGTCTATGTTATGAGCCATCCCTGTGACACTAGTTATAGTTTCCGATGCTTCACTCCAGGTTTACTGTATACCTTGGTCCTTCTTATTGACGATAAAACACAGAAATATCATCGTAATGAAATACAAAAGGCACAATGCCGACTTAACTACAAGATGACTGACTCTTCTTACTGACTATGATTTGAACCATTCCTGACTCACTAGTTACAAATTCCGATGCTTCACTTCAGGTTTACTGTATGCCTCGGACCTTCTGATTGACGATGAAACACAGAAATTGCATCGGAATTAAATACAAAAGGCACAATGCAGAATTAAGTACAAGATGACTGCCTCTTCATACTGTCTACGTTTTGAACCATTCCTGTGACACTAGTTATAGATTCCGATGCTTCACTCCAGGGTTACTGTATCCCCTGGACCTTCTTATTGACGATGAAACACAGGAATCGCATCGGAATTAAATACAAAAGGCACAATGCCGACATAAGTACAAGAAGACTGACGCGTCTTACTGTCTATGTTTTGAACCATTCCATTGACACTAGTTATAGATTCCGATGCTTCACTCCAGGTTTACTGTATCCCTTGGACCTTGTTATTGGCGATGAAACACAGAAATTGCATCGGAATTAAGTAGCAACGTTCAATGCCGACTTAAGTACAAGAAGACTGACTCTTCTTACTGACTATGTTTTGAACCATTCCTGTGACACTAGTTATAGATTCCGATGTTTCACTCTAGGTTTACTGTATCCCTTGGACCTTCTTATTGACGATGAAACACAGAAATTGCATCGGAATTAAATAGAAAAGGCACAATGCCGACTTAAGTACAGGAAGACTGACTCTTCTTACTGTCTATGATTTGAACCATTACTGTGACACTACTTATAGATTCCGATGCTTCACGCCAGGTTTACTGTATCCCCTGGACCTTCTTATTGACGATGAAACACAGAAATTGCATCGGAATTACATACGAAAGGCACAATGCCAACTTAAGTACAAGAATACTGACTCCTCTTACTGACTATGCTTCGAACCATTCCTGTGAAACAAGTTATAGATTCCGATGCTTCACTTTAGGTTTACTGTATCACTCCGACCTTCTCATTGACGATGAAACACAGAAATAGCATCGGAATTAAATAGAAAAGGCACAATGCCGACTTAAGTACATGAAGACTGACTCATCTTACGGTCTATCTTTTGAACCATTCCTGTGACACTAGTTGTAGATTCCGATGCTTCACTTCAGGCTTACTGTATCCCTTGCACCTTCTTATTGCCGATGAAACACAGAAATTGCATCGGAATTAAATACAAAAGGCACAATGCCGACTTAAGTACAAGACGTCTGACTCTTCTTACTGTCTATGGTTTGAACCAATACTGTGACACTAGTTATAGATTCCGATGCTTCACGGCAGGTTTACTGTATCCGTTGGACCTTCTTATTGACGATGAAACACAAAAATTGCATCGGAATTACATACGAAAGGCACAATGCCAACTTAAGTACAAGAAGACTGACTCTTCTTACTGATTATGCTTTGAACCATTCCTGTGACACTAGTTGTAGATTACGATTTTCTACTTCAGGTTTACTGTATCCCTTGGACCTTCTTATTGACGATGAAACACAGAAATTGCATCGGCATTAAATACAAAAGGCACAATGCCAATTTAAGTACAAGAAGACTGACTCTTCTACTGTCTATGTTTGGAACCATTTCTGTGACACTAGTTACGGATTCCGATGTTTCACTTCAGGTTTACTGTATTCCCTCTGACGTTCTTATTGACGATGAAACACAGAAATGGCTTCTTAATTAAATACAAAAGGCACAATGCTGAATTAAGTACAAGAACACTGACCCTTCTTACTGTCAACTTTTGAACCAGTCCTGTGACACTAGTTATAGACTCCGATGCTTCACTCCAGGTTTGCTGTATCTCTTGGACCTTCTTATTGACGATGAAACACAGAAATTGCATCGGAATTAAATACAAAGGGACAATGCTGACTTAAGGAAAAGAAGTCTGACTCTTCTTACTGTCTATGATTTGAACCATTCCTGTGACACTAGTTATAGATTCCGATGCTTCACTCCAGGATTACTGTATCCCTTGGACCTTCTTAATAACGATGAAACACAGTAATTGCATCAGATTAAATATAAAATGCACAATGATGACTTAAGTACAAGGAGACTGACTATTCTTACTGACTATGTTTGAACCATTCCTGTGACACTAGTTATTGATTCCAATGCTTCACTTCAGGATTACTGTATCCCTCTGACCTTCTTATTGAAGATGAAACACAGAAATTGCATCGGAATTAAATACAAAAGGCACAATGCCAACTTATGTACTAGAAGACTGACTCTTCTTACTGTCTATGTTTTGAGCCATCCCTGTGACACTAGTTATAGATTCCGATGCTTCACTCCACGTTTACTGTATCCCTTGGTCCTTCTTATTGACGATAAAACACAGAAATATCATCAAAATTAAGTACAAAAGGCACAATGCAGAATTAAGTACTAGATGACTGACTCTTCTTACTGTCTATGTTTTGAACCAGTCCTGTGACTCTAGTTATAGTTTCCGATGCTTCACTCCAGGTTTACTGTATCCCTTGGACCTTCTTATTGACGATGAAACACAGGAATCGCACGGAATTAAATACAGAAGGCACAATGCCGACTTAAGTACAAGAAGACTGACGCTTCTTACTGTCTATGTTTTGACCCATTCCATTGACACTAGTAATAGATTCCGATGCTTCACTCCAGGTTTACTGTATCCCTTGGACCTTGTTATTGGCGATGAAACACAGAAATTGCATCGGAATTAAATACAAAAGTCAAAATGCCGACTTAAGTACACGAGGACTGTCTCTTCTTACTGTCTATGATTTGAACCATTCCTGTGACACTAGTTATAGATTCCGATGCTACACTCCAGGTTCATTGTATCCCTCTGACCTTATTGACGATGAAACACAGAAATTCCATCGGAATTAAATTCAATAGGCACAATGTCGACTTCAGTTCCAGAAGACTGACTCTTCTTACTGTCTATGTTTTGAACCAGTCCTGTGACACTAGTTATAGTTTCCGATGCTTCACTCCAGGTTTACTGTATCTCTTGGAAATTCTTATTGACGATGAAACACAGAAATTACATCGAAATTAAATAGAAAAGGCACAATGCCGACTTAAGTACAAGAAGGCTGACTCTTGTTTCTGACTATGTTTGAACCATTCCTGTGACACTAGTTATAGATTCCGATGCTTCACTTAAGGTTTACTGTATACCTTGGACCTTCTTATTGACGATGAAACACAGAAATTGCATCGGAATTAAATACAAAATGCACAATGCCGACTTAAGGACAAGAAGACTGACTGTTCTTACTGACTATGCTTTGAACCATTCCTGTGACACTAGTTATAGATTCCGATGCTTCACTTCAGGTTTACTGTATCCCTCTGACCCTCTTATTGACGAGGAAACACAGAAATTGCATCGGAATTAAATAGAAAAGGCACAATGCCGACTTAAGTACAAGAAGACTGACTCATCCTTCTGTCTATGTTTTGAACCATTCCTGTGACACTAGCTTTGGATTCCGATGCTTCAATTCAAGTTTACTGTATCTCTCTGACCTTCTTATTGACGATGAAACACAGAAATTGCATCGGAATTAAATACAAAAGGCACAATGCCGACTTAAGTACAAGAAGACTGACGCTTCCTGCTGTCTATGTTTTGAACCATTAATGTGACACTAGTTATAGATTCCGATGTTTCACTTCAGGTTTACTGTATCCCTCTGACCTTATTGCCGATGAAACACAGAAATTGCATCGGATCTAAATACAAAAAGCACAATGCCGACTTAAGGACAAGAAGACTGACTCTTCTTACTGACTATGTTTTGAACCATTCCTGTGACACTAGTTATAGATTCCGATGCTTCACTACAGGTTTACTGTTTCCCATGAACCTTCTTATTGACGTGAAACACAGAAATTGCATCGGAATTAAATACAAAAGGTACAATGACAATTTAAGTACAAGAAGACTGACTCTTCTACTGTCTATGTTTTGAACCATTTCTGTGACACTAGTTATAGAGTCCGATTCTTCACTTCAGGTTTACTGTATCCCTTGGGCCTTCTTATGGACGATGAATCACAGAAATTGCATCGGAATTAAATACAAAAGGCACAATGCCGACATAAGTACAAGAAGACTGACTCTTCTTACTGTCTACATTTTGAACCATTCCAGTGACACTAGTTATACATTCCGATGCTTCACTTCAGGTTGACTGTATCCCTTGGACCTTCTTATTGACGATGAAACACAGAAATTGCATCGGAATTAATTACAAAAGGTACAATGCCGACTTAAGTACGAGACGTCTGACTCTTCTTACTGTCTATGTTTTGAGCCATCCCTGTGACACTAGTTATAGATTCCGATGCTTCACTCCAGGTTTACTGTATCCCTTGGTCCTTCTTATTGACGATAAAACACAGAAATATCATCGGAATTAAATACAAAAGGCACAATGCCGACTTAAGTACAAGAAGACTGACTCTTCTTACTGACTATGATTTGAACCATTCGTGTGACACTAGTTACAAATTCCGATGCTTCACTTCAGGCTTACAGTATGCCTCAGACCCTCTGATTGGCGATGAAACACAGAAATTATATCGGAATTAAATACAAAAGGGACAATGCAGAATTAAGTACAAGATGACTGACTCTTCATACTGTCTATGTTTTGAACCATTCCTGTGACACTAGTTACAGATTCCGATGCTTCACTCCAGGTTTACTGTATCCCCTGGACCTTCTTATTGACGATGAAACACAGGAATCGCATCGGAATTAAATACAAAAGGCTCAATGCCGACTTAAGTACAAGAAGACTGACGCTTCTTACTGTCTATGTTTTGAACCATTCCATTGACACTAGTTATAGATCCCGATGCTTCACTCCAGGTTTACTGTATCCCTTGGACCTTGTTATTGGTAATGAAACACAGAAATTGCATCGGAATTAAATAGAAAACGTACAATGCCGACTTAAGTACAAGAAGACTGACTCTTCTTACTGACTATGTTTTGAACCATTCCTGTGACACTAGTTATAGATTCCGATGCTACACCTCAGGTTTTCTGTATCCCTTGGACCTTCTTGTTGACGATGAAACACAGAAATTGCATCGGAATTAAATACAAAAGGCAAAATGCAGACTTAAGTACACGAGGACTGTCTCTTCTTACTGTCTAAGATTTGAACCATTCCTGTGACACTAGTTATAGATTCCGATGCTACACTCCAGGTTCATTGTATCCCTCTGACCTTCTTATTGACGATGAAACACAGAAATTGCATCGGAATTAAATACAAAAGGCAAAATGCCGACTTAAGTACACGAAGACTGACTCTTCTTACTGTCTATGTTTTGAACCATCCCTGTGACACTAGTTATAGATTCCGATGCTAGACTCCAGGTTTACTGTATCCCTTGGACCTTCTTATTGACGATGAAACACAGAAATTACATAGGAATTGAATACAAAAGGCACAATGCCGACTTAAGGTAAAAAGGACTGACTGTTCTTACTGACTATGTTTTGAACCATTCCTGTGACACTAGTTATAGATTCCGTTGCTTCACTTCAGGTTTATTGTATCCCTCTGACCTTCTTATTGACGATGAAACACAGTAATTGCATCGGAATTAAATAGAAAAGACACAATGTCGACTTAAGTACAAGAAGACTGACTCTTCTTACTGTCTATGTTTTGAACCATTCCTGTGACACTAGTTATAGATTCCGATGCTTCACTCCAGGTTTACTGTATCCCTTGGACCTCCTTATTGACGATGAAACACAGAAATTGCATCGGAATTAAATAGAAAAGGCACAATGCCGACTTAAGTACAAGAAGACTAACTCTTCTTACTGACTATGTTTTGAACCATTCCTGTGACACTAGTTATAGATTCCGATGCTTCACTTCAGGTATACTGTATACCTTGGACCTTTCGTATTGACGATGCAACACAGAAATTGCATCGGAATTAAATACAAAAGGCACAATGCCGACTTAAGTACAAGAAGACTGACTCTTCCTACTGTCTATGATTTGAACCATTCCAGTGACACTAGTTTGGATTCCGATGCTTCACTTCAGGTTTACTGTATCCCTCTGACCTTATTGACGATGAAACACAGAAATTCCATCGGAATTAAATTCAATAGGCACAATGTCGACTTCAGTTCCAGAAGACTGACTCTTCTTACTGTCTATGTTTTGAACCATTCCTGTGACAGTAGTTATAGATTCCGATGCTTCACTCCAGGTTTACTGTATCTCTTGGAAATTCTTATTGACGATGAAACACAGAAATTACATCGAAATTAAATAGAAAAGGCACAATGCCGACTTAAGTACAAGAAGGCTGACTCTTGTTTCTGACTATGTTTGAACCATTCCTGTGACACTAGTTATAGATTCCGATGCTTCACTTAAGGTTTACTGTATACCTTGGACCTTCTTATTGACGATGAAACACAGAAATTGCATCGGAATTAAATACAAAATGCACAATGCCGACTTAAGGACAAGAAGACTGACTGTTCTTACTGACTATGCTTTGAACCATTCCTCTGACACTAGTTACAGATTCCGATGCTTCACTTCAGGTTTACTGTATCCCTCTGACCCTCTTATTGACGAGGAAACACAGAAATTGCATCGGAATTAAATAGAAAAGGCACAATGCCGACTTAAGTACAAGAAGACTGACTCATCCTTCTGTCTATGTTTTGAACCATTCCTGTGACACTAGCTTTGGATTCCGATGCTTCAATTCAAGTTTACTGTATCTCTCTGACCTTCTTATTGACGATGAAACACAGAAATTGCATCGGAATTAAATACAAAAGGCACAATGCCGACTTAAGTACAAGAAGACTGACGCTTCCTGCTGTCTATGTTTTGAACCATTAATGTGACACTAGTTATAGATTCCGATGTTTCACTTCAGCTTTACTGTATCCCTCTGACCTTATTGCCGATGAAACACAGAAATTGCATCGGATCTAAATACAAAAAGCACAATGCCGACTTAAGGACAAGAAGACTGACTCTTCTTACTGACTATGTTTTGAACCATTCCTGTGACACTAGTTATAGATTCCGATGCTTCACTACAGGTTTACTGTTTCCCATGAACCTTCTTATTGACGTGAAACACAGAAATTGCATCGGAATTAAATACAAAAGGTACAATGACAATTTAAGTACAAGAAGACTGACTCTTCTACTGTCTATGTTTTGAACCATTTCTGTGACACTAGTTATAGAGTCCGATTCTTCACTTCAGGTTTACTGTATCCCTTGGGCCTTCTTATGGACGATGAATCACAGAAATTGCATCGGAATTAAATACAAAAGGCACAATGCCGACATAAGTACAAGAAGACTGACTCTTCTTACTGTCTACATTTTGAACCATTCCAGTGACACTAGTTATACATTCCGATGCTTCACTTCAGGTTGACTGTATCCTTGGACCTTCTTATTGACGATGAAACACAGAAATTGCATCGGAATTAATTACAAAAGGTACAATGCCGACTTAAGTACGAGACGTCTGACTCTTCTTACTGTCTATGTTTTGAGCCATCCCTGTGACACTAGTTATAGATTCCGATGCTTCACTCCAGGTTTACTGTATCCCTTGGTCCTTCTTATTGACGATAAAACACAGAAATATCATCGGAATTAAATACAAAAGGCACAATGCCGACTTAAGTACAAGAAGACTGACTCTTCTTACTGACTATGATTTTGAACCATTCGTGTGACACTAGTTACGAATTCCGATGCTTCACTTCAGGCTTACAGTATGCCTCGGACCCTCTGATTGGCGATGAAACACAGAAATTATATCGGAATTAAATACAAAAGGGACAATGCAGAATTAAGTACAAGATGACTGACTCTTCATACTGTCTATGTTTTGAACCATTCCTGTGACACTAGTTACAGATTCCGATGCTTCACTCCAGGTTTACTGTATCCCCTGGACCTTCTTATTGACGATGAAACACAGGAATCGCATCGGAATTAAATACAAAAGGCTCAATGCCGACTTAAGTACAAGAAGACTGACGCTTCTTACTGTCTATGTTTTGAACCATTCCATTGACACTAGTTATAGATCCCGATGCTTCACTCCAGGTTTACTGTATCCCTTGGACCTTGTTATTAGTAATGAAACACAGAAATTGCATCGGAATTAAATAGAAAACGTACAATGCCGACTTAAGTACAAGAAGACTGACTCCTCTTACTGACTATGTTTTGAACCATTCCTGTGACACTAGTTATAGATTCCGATGCTACACCTCAGGTTTTCTGTATCCCTTGGACCTTCTTGTTGACGATGAAACACAGAAATTGCATCGGAATTAAATACAAAAGGCAAAATGCAGACTTAAGTACACGAGGACTGTCTCTTCTTACTGTCTAAGATTTGAACCATTCCTGTGACACTAGTTATAGGTTCCGATGCTACACTCCAGGTTCATTGTATCCCTCTGACCTTCTTATTGACGATGAAACACAGAAATTGCATCGGAATTAAATACAAAAGGCAAAATGCCGACTTAAGTACACGAAGACTGACTCTTCTTACTGTCTATGTTTTGAACCATCCCTGTGACACTAGTTATAGATTCCGATGCTAGACTCCAGGTTTACTGTATCCCTTGGACCTTCTTATTGACGATGAAACACAGAAATTACATAGGAATTGAATACAAAAGGCACAATGCCGACTTAAGGTAAAAAGGACTGACTGTTCTTACTGACTATGTTTTGAACCATTCCTGTGACACTAGTTATAGATTCCGTTGCTTCACTTCAGGTTTATTGTATCCCTCTGACCTTCTTATTGACGATGAAACACAGTAATTGCATCGGAATTAAATAGAAAAGACACAATGTCGACTTAAGTACAAGAAGACTGACTCTTCTTACTGTCTATGTTTTGAACCATTCCTGTGACACTAGTTATAGATTCCGATGCTTCACTCCAGGTTTACTGTATCCCTTGGACCTCCTTATTGACGATGAAACACAGAAATTGCATCGGAATTAAATAGAAAAGGCACAATGCCGACTTAAGTACAAGAAGACTAACTCTTCTTACTGACTATGTTTTGAACCATTCCTGTGACACTAGTTATAGATTCCGATGCTTCACTTCAGGTATACTGTATACCTTGGACCTTTCGTATTGACGATGAAACACAGAAATTGCATCGGAATTAAATACAAAAGGCACAATGCCGACTTAAGTACAAGAAGACTGACTCTTCCTACTGTCTATGATTTGAACCATTCCAGTGACACTAGTTTGGATTCCGATGCTTCACTTCAGGTTTACTGTATCCCTCTGACCTTATGCCGATGAAACACAGAAATTGCATCGGAATGAAATACAAAAGGCACAATGCCGACTGAAGGACAAGAAGACTGACTCTTCTTACTGACTATGATTTTAACCATTCCTGTGACACTAGTAATTGGTTCCGATGCCTCACTTCAGGATTTCTGTTTCCCTTGGACATACATATTGACGATGAAACACAGAAATTGCATCGGAATTAAATAGAAAAGGCACAATGCCGACTTAAGTACAAGAAGACTGACTCTTCCTACTGTCTATATTTTGAACCTTTCCATTGACACTAGTTATAGATTCCGATGCTTCACTTCAGGTTTACTGTATCCCTTGGACCTTGTCATTGACTATGAAACACAGAAATTGCATCGGAAGTAAATACAAAAGGCACAATGCCGACTTAAGTAAAAGACGTCTGACCCTTCTTACTGTCTATGATTTGAACCATTACTGTGACACTGTTTATAGGTCCGATGCTTCACGCCAGGTTAACTGTATCCCTTGGACTTACTTATTGACGATGAAACACAGAAATTGCATCGGAATTACATATGAAAGGCTCAATGCCAACTTAAGTACAAGAAGACTGACTCTTCTCACTGACTATGTTTTGAACCATTCCTGTGAAACAAGTTATGATTCCGATGCTTCACTTCAGGTTTACTGTATCCCTCTGATCTTCTTATTGACGATGAAACACTTAAATAGCATCGGAATTAAATAGAAAAGGCACAATGCCGACTTAAGTACAGGAAGACTGACTCTTCTTGCTGTCTATCTTTTGAACCATTCCTGTGACACCAGTTGTAGATTTCGATGCCTCACTTCAGGTCTACTGTATCCCTCGACCTTCTTATTGACGATGAAACAGAGAAATTGCATCGGAATTAAATACAAAAGGCACAATGCCGACTTAAGTACAAGAAGACTGACTCTTCCCACTGTCTATGATTTGAACCATTCCTGTGACACTAGTTTTGGATTCCGATGGTTCACGTCAGGTTTACTGTATCCCTCTGACCTTATTGCCGATGAAACACAGAAATTGCATCGGAACTAAATACAAAAGGCACAATGCCGACTTAAAGACAAGAAGACTGACTCTTCTACTGTCTATGTTTTGAACCATTCCTGTGAAACTAGTTATAGAGTCCGATGCTTCACTTCAGGTTTACTGTATCCCTTGGTCCTTCTTCTTGACGATGAAACACAGAAATTGCATCGGAAGTAAATACAAAACGCACAATGCCGACTTAAGTACAAGACGTCTGACTCTTCTTACTGTCTATGTTTTGAACCATTACTGTGACACTAGTTATAGATTCCGATGATTCGCGGCAGGTTTACTGTATCCGTTGGACCTTCTTATTGACGATGAAACACAGAAATTGCATCGGAATTACATACGAAAGGCACAATGCCAACTTAAGAACAAGAAGACTGACTCCTCTTACTGACTATGCTTTGAACCATTCCTGTGACACTAGTTGTAGATTCCGATGGTTTACTTCAGGTTTACTGTATCCCTTGGACCTTCTTATTGACGATGAAACACAGAAATTGCATCCGAATTAAATAAAAAGGCACAATGCCGACTTAAGTACAAGAAGACTGACTCTTATTACTGACTATGTTTTGAACCATTCCTGTGACACTAGTTATAGATTCCGATGCTTCACTTCAGGTTTACTGTATCCTTTGGACCTTCTTATTGACGATGAAACACAGAAATATCATCGGAATTAAATACAAAAGGCAAAATGCCGACTTAAGTACACGAGGACTGTCTCACCTTACCGTCTAAGATTTGAACCATTTCTGTGACACTTGTTATAGATTCCCATGCTTCACTCCAGGTTTACTGTATCCCGTGGACCTTGTTATTGGCGATGAAACACAGAAATTGCATCGGAATTAAATAGAAAAGGCACAATGCCGACTTAAGTACAAGAAGACGAACTCTTCTTACTGACTATGTTTTGAACCATTCCAGTGACACTAGTTATAGATTCCGATGCTTCACCTCAGGTATACTGTATACCTTGGACCTTTCGTATTGACGATGAAAAACAGAAATTGCATCGGAATTAAATACAAAAGGCACAATGCCGACTTAAGTACAAGAAGATTGACTCTTCCTACTGTCTATGATTTGAACCATTCCTGTGACACTAGTTTTGGATTCCGATGCTTCACTTCAGGTTTACTGTATCCCTCTGACCTTATTGCCGATGAAACACAGAAATTGCATCGGAATGAAATACAAAAGGCACAATGCCGACTTAAGTAAAAGACGTCTGACTCTTCTTACTGTCTATGATTTGAACCATTACTGTGACATTAGTTATAGGTCCGATGCTTCACGCCAGGTTTACTGTATCCCTTGGACCTTCTTATTGACGATGAAACACAGAAATTGCATCGGAATTACATATGAAAGGCACAATGCCAACTTAAGTACAAGAAGACTGACTCTTCTTACTGACTATGCTTTGAACCATTCCTGTGAAACAAGTTATAGATTCCGATGCTCCCCTTTAGGTTTACTGTATCCCTCTGACCTTCTTATTGACGATGAAACACTTAAATAGCATCGGAATTAAATAGAATAGGCACAATGCCGACTTAAGTACAGGAAGACTGACTTTTCTTACTGTCTATCTTTTGAACCACTCCTGTGACACCAGTTGTAGATTCCGATGCTTCACTTCAGGTTTACTGTATCCCTTGCACCTTCTTATTGACGATGAAACACAGAAATTGCATCGGAATTAAATACAAAAGGCACAATGCCGACTTAAGTACAAGAAGACTGACTCTTCCTACTGTCTATGATTTGAACCATTCCTGTGACACTAGTTTTGGATTCCGATGGTTCACTTAAGGTTTACTGTATCCCTCTGACCTTATTGCCGATGAAACACAGAAATTGCATCGGAACTAAATACAAAAGGCACAATGCCGACTTAAAGACAAGAAGACAGACTCTTCTACTGTCTATGTTTTGAACCATTCCTGTGACACTAGTTATAGAGTCCGATGCATCACTTCAGGTTTACTGTATCCCTTGGTCCTCCTTCTTGACGATGAATCACAGAAATTGCATCGGAATTATATACAATAGGCACAATGCCGACTTAAGTACAAGAAGACTTACCCTTTTTACTGTCTATACTTTGAACCATTCCAGTGACACTAGTTATAAATTCCGATGCTTCACTTGAGGTTTACTGTATCCCTTGGACCATCTTATTGACGATGAAACACAGAAATTGCATCGGAAGTAAATACAAAACGCACAATGCCGACTTAAGTACAACACGTCTGACTCTTCTTACTGTCTATATCTTGAACCATTACTGTGACACTAGTTATAGATTCCGATGTTTCGCGGCAGGTTTACTGTATCCGTTGGACCTTCGTATTGACGATGAAACACAGAAATTGCATCGGAATTACATACGAAAGGCACAATGCCAACTTAAGTACAAGAAGACTGACTCCTCTTACTGACTATGCTTTGAACCATTCCTGTGACACTAGTTGTAGATTCGGATGGTTTACTTCAGGTTTACTGTATCCCTTGGACCTTCTTATTGACGATGAAAGACAGAAATTGCATCGGAATTAAATAAAAAAGCACAATGCCAACTTAAGTACAAGAAGACTGACTCTTATTACTGACTATGTTTTGAGCCATTCCTGTGGCACTAGTTATGGATTCCGATGTTTCACTTCAGGTTTACTGTATCCCTCTGACCGTCTAATTGACGATGAAACACAGAAATGGCATCGGAATTAAATTCAAAAGGCACAATGCCGAATTAAGTACAAGAACACTGACCCTTCTTACTGTCAATTTTTGAACCAGTCCTGTGACACTAGTTATAGACTCCGATGCTTCACTCCAGGTTTTCTGTATCTCTTGGATCCTCTTATTGACGATGAAACACAGAAATTGCTTCGGAATTAAATACAAAGGGCACAATGCCGACTTAAGGAAAAGAAGTCTGACTCTTCTTACTGTCTATGATTTGAACCATTCCTGTGACACTAGTTATAGATTCCGATGCTTCAATCCAGGTTTACTGTATCCCTTGGACATTCTTAGTAACAATGAAACACAGAACTTGCATCAGAATTAAATATAAAATGCACAATGATGACTTAAGTACAAGAAGACTGACTATTCTTACTGACTATGTTTAAACCATTCCTGTGACACTAGTTATAGATTCCGATTGTTCACTTCAGGATTACTGTATCCCTCTGACCTTCTTATTGACGATGAAACATAGAAATTGCATCGGAATTAAATATAAAAGGCACAATGCCAACTTATGTACAAGAAGACTGACTCTTCTTACTGTCTATGTTTTGAGCCATCCCTGTGACACTAGTTATAGATTCCGAAGCTTCACTCCAGGTTTACTGTATCCCTTGGTCCTTCTTTTTGACGATAAAACACAGAAATATCATCGGAATTAAATAGAAAAGGCACAATGCCGACTTAAGTACAAGAAGACTGACGCCTCTTACTGTCTATGTTTTGAACCATTCCATTGACACTAGTTATAGATTCCGATGTTTCACTCCAGGTTTACTGTATCCCTTGGACCTTGATATTGGCGATGAACACAGAAATTGCATCGGAATTAAATAGAAAACGTACAATCGCGACTTAAGTACAAGAAGACTGACTCTTCTTACTGACTATGTTTTGAACCATTCCTGTGACACTAGTTATAGATTCCGATGCTTCACTTCAGGTTTACTGTATCCCTTGGACCTTCTTATTGACGATGAAACACAGAAATTGCATCGCAATTAAATACAAAAGGCAAAATGCCGACTTAAGTACACGAGGACTGTCTCTTCGTACTGTCTAAGGTTTGAACCATTCCTGTGACACTACTTATAGATTCCGATGCTACACTCCAGGTTCATTGTATCCCTCTGACCTTCTTATTGACGATGAAACACAGAAATTGCATCGGAATTAAATTGAATAGGCACAATGTCGACTTAATTACAAGAAGACTGACTCTTCTTACTGTCTATGTTTTGAACCATTCCTGTGACACTAGTTATAGATTCCGATGCTTCACTCGAGGTTTACTGTATCTCTTGGAATTTCTTATAGGCGATGAAACACAGAAATTGCATCGGAATTAAATAGAAAAGGCACAATGCCGACTTAAGTACAAGAAGACTGACTCTTGTTACTGACTATGTTTTGAACCATTGCTGTGACACTAGTTATAGATTCCGATGTTTCACTTAAGGTTTACTGTATACCTTGGACCATCTTAATGACGATGAAACACAGAAATTGCATCGGAATTAAATACAAAATGCACAATGCCGACTTAAGGACAAGAAGACTGACTGTTCTTACTGACTATGTTTTGAACCATTCCTAAGACTCTAGTTATAGATTCCGATGCTTCACTTCAGGTTTATTGTATTCCTCTGAACCTCTTATTGACGATGAAACACAGAATTTGCATCGGAATTAAATAGAAAAGGCACAATGTCGACTTAAGTACAAGAAGACTGACTCTTCCTGCTGTCTATGTTTTGATCCATTCCTGTGACACTAGCTATAGATTCCGATGTTTCCCTTCAGGTTTACTGTATCCCTCTGACCTTATTGCCGATGAAACACAGAAATTGCATCGGATCTAAATACAAAAAGCACAATGCCGACTTAAGGACAAGAAGACTGACTCTTCTCTCTGACTATGTTTGAACCATTCCTTTGACACTAGTCATAGATTCCGATGCTTCACTTCAGGTTTACTGTTTCCCATGGACCTTCTTATTGACGATGAAACACAGAAATTGCATCGGAATTAAATACAAAAGGCACAATGCCGATTTAAGTACAAGAGGACTGACTCTGCTACTGTCTATGTTTTGAACCATTTCTGTGACACTAGTTATAGAGTCCGATTCTTCACTTCAGTTTTACTGTATTCCTTTTGCCTTCTTATGGACGATGAATCACAGAAATTGCATCGGAATTAAATACAAAAGGCACAATGACAACATAAGTACAAGATGACTGACTCTTCTTACAGTCTACATTTTGAACCATTCCAGTGACACTAGTTACAGATTCCGATGCTTCACTTCAGTTTGACTGTATCCCTTGGACCTTCTTATTGACGATGAAACACAGAAATTCCATCGGAATTCAATACAAAAGGCACAATGCCGACTTAAGTACGAGACGTATGACTCTTCTTACTGTCTATATTATGAACCATTACTGTGACACTAGTTATAAATTCCGATGCTTCACTCCAGGTTTACTGTATCCCTTGGACCTTCTTATTGACGATGAAACACAGAAATTGCATCGAAATTAAATACAAAAGGCACAATGCCGACTTAAGTAAAAGAATACTGACTCTTCTTACTGTCCACGTTTGAACCATTCCTGTGACACTAGTTATAGATTCCCATGCTTCACTTCATTTTTACTGTATCCCTCCGACCTTCTTATTGCCGGTGAAACACAGAAATTGCATCGGAATTAAATACGAAAGGCACAATGCCAACCTATGTACAAGGAGACTGACTGTTCCAACTGTCTATGTTTTGAACCATTCCTGTGACACTAGTTATAGATTCCGATGCTTCACTTCTGGTGTACTGTATCCCTCTGACCGTCTTATTGACGATGAAACACAGAAATTGCATCGGAAATGAATAGAAAAGGCACAATGCCGACTAAAGTACCAGAAGGCTGACTCTTCCTACTGTCTATGTTTGAACCATTCCTGTGACACTAGTTATAGATTCCGATGCTTCACTACAGGTTTACTGTATCCCTTGGACCTTCTTGTTGACGATGAAACACAGAAATTGCATCGGAATTCAATACAAAAGGCACAATGCCGACTTACCTACAAGAAGACTGACTCTTCTTACTGACTATGCTTTGAACCATTCCTGTGACACTAGTTATAGATTCCGATGCTTCACTTCAGGATTACTGTATCCCTCTGACCTTCTTATTGACGATGAAACACAGAAATTGCATCGGAATTAAATACAAACGGCACAATGCCGACTTAAGTACAAGAATACTGACTCTCCTTACTGTCTATGATTTGAACCATCCCTGTGACACTAGTTATAGATTCCAATGCTTCACTCCAGGTTTACTGCATCCCTTGGCCCTTGTTATTGACGATGAAACACATAAATTGCAACGGAATTAAATACAAAAGGCACAATGCCGACATAAGTACAAAGAGGTTGACTCTTCTTACTGACTATGCTTTGAACCATTCCTGTGACACTAGTTATAAATTCTGATGCTTCACTCCAGGTTTACTGTATCCCTTGGACATTCTTATTGACGATGAAGCACAGAAATTGCATCGGAATTAAATACAAAAGGCACAATGCAAAATTAAGTACAAGAAGGCTGACTCTTCTTACTATCTATGTTCTGAGCTAATCCTTTGACACTAGTTATAGATTCCGATGCTTCACTCCAAGGGTACTGTATCCCTTGGAACTTCATATTGACGATGAAACACAGAAATTGCATCGGAATTATATACAAAAGGCACAATGCCGACTTATGGACAAGAAGACTGACTCTTCTTACTGACTATGTTTTGAACCATTCCTGTGACACTAGTTACAGATTCCGATGCATCACTTCAGCATTACTGTATCCCTCTGACCTTCTTATTGACGATGAAACATAGAAATTGCATCGGAATTAAATACAAAAGGCACAATGCCAACTTATGTACAAGAAGACTGACTCTTCTTACTGTCTATGTTTTGAGCCATCCCTGTGACACTAGTTATAGATTCCGATGCTTCACTCCAGGTTTACTGTATCCCTTGGCCATTCTTATTGACGATAAAACACAGAAATATCATCGGAATTAAATACAAAAGGCACAATGCCGACTGAAGTACAAGAGGACTGACGCTTCTTACTGTCTATGTTTTGAACCATTCCATTGACACTAGATATAGATTCCAATGCTTCACTGCAGGTTTACTGTATCCCTTGGACCTTGTTATTGGCGATGAAACACAGAAATTGCATCGGAATTAAATAGAAAACGTAGAATGCCGACTTAAGTACAAGAAGACTGACTCTTCTTACTGACTATGTTTTGAACCATTCCTGTGACACTAGTTATAAATTCCGATGCTTCACTTCAGGTTTACTGTATCCCTTGGACCATCTTATTGACGATGAAACACAGAAATTGCATCGGAATTAAATACAAAAGGCAAATGGCCGACTTAAGTACACGAGGACTGTCTCTTCTTACTGTCTAAGATTTGAACCATTCCTGTGACACTAGTTATAGATTTCGATGCTTCACTCCAGGTTTACTGTATCCCGTGGACCTTGTTATTGGCGATGAAAAACAGAAATTGCATCGGAATTAAATAGAAAAGGCACAATGCCGACTTAAGTACAAGAAGACGAACTCTTCTTACTTACTATGTTTTGAACCATTCCTGTGACACTAGTTATAGATTCCGATGCTTCACTCCAGGTTTACTGTATCCCGTGGAACTTGTTATTGGCGATGAAACACAGAAATTGCATCGGAATTAAATACAAAAGGCACAATGCCGACTTAAGTACAAGAAGACTGACTCTTCCTACTGTCTATGATTTGAACCATTCCTGTGACACTAGTTTTGGATTCCGATGTTTCACTCCAGGTTTACTGTATCCCGTGGAACTTGTTATTGGCGATGAAACACAGAAATTGCATCGGAATTAAATACAAAAGGCACAATGCCGACTTAAGTACAAGAAGACTGACTCTTCCTACTGTCTATACTTTGAACCTTTCCATTGACACTAGTTACAGATTCCGATGCTTCACTTCAGGTTTACTGTATCCCTTGGACCTTGTCATTGACTATGAAACACAGAAATTGCATCGGAAGTAAATACAAGATGCACAATGCCGACTTAAGTAAAAGACGTCTGACTCTCCTTACTGTCTATGATTTGAACCATTACTGTGACACTAGTTATAGGTCCGATGCTTCACGCCAGGATTTCTGTATCCCTTGGACCTTCTTATTGACGATGAAACACAGAAATTGCATCGGAATTACATATGAAAGGCACAATGCCAAATTAAGTACAAGAAGACTGACTCTTCTTACTGACTATGCTTTGAACCATTCCTGTGAAACAAGTTATAGTTTCCGATGCTTCACTTCAGGTTTACTGTATCCCTCTGACCTTCTTATTGACGATGAAACACTTAAATAGCATCGGAATTAAATAGAAAAGGCACAATGCCGACTTAAGTACAGGAAGACTGACTCTTCTTACTGTCTATCTTTTGAACCATTCCTGTGACACTAGTTATAGATTCCGATGCTTCACTCCAGGTTTACTGTATCCCGTGGAACTTGTTATTGGCGATGAAACACAGAAATTGCATCGGAATTAAATACAAAAGGCACAATGCCGACTTAAGTACAAGAAGACTTACTCTTTCTACTGTCTATGATTTGAACCATTCCTGTGACACTAGTTTTGGATTCCGATGGTTCACTTCAGGTTTACTGTATCCCTCTGACCTTATTGCCGATGAAACACAGAAATTGCATCGGAACTAAATACAAAAGGCACAATGCCGACTTAAAGACAAGAAGACTGACTCTTCTACTGTCTATGTTTTGAACCATTCCTGTGGCACTAGTTATAGAGTCCGATGCTTCACTTCAGGTTTACTGTATCCCTTGGTCCTTCTTCTTGACTATGAATCACAGAAATTGCATCGGAATTATATACAATAGGCACAATGCCGACTTAAGTACAAGAAGACTGACTTTTTTACTGTCTATACTTTGAACCATTCCAGTGACACTAGTTATAAATTCCGATGCTTCACTTTAGGTTTACTGTATCCCTTGGACCATCTTATTGACGATGAAACACAGAAATTGCATCGGAAGTAAATACAAAACGCACAATGCCGACTTAAGTACAAGACGTCTGACTCTTCTTACTGTCTATATTTTGAACCATTACAGTGACACTAGTTATAGATTCCGATGTTTCGCGGCAGGTTTACTGCATCCGTTGGACCTTCTTATTGACGATGAAACACAGAAATTGCATCGGAATTACATACGAAAGGCACAATGCCAACTTAAGTACAAGAAGACTGACTCCTCTTACTGACTATGCTTTGAACCATTCCTGTGACACTAGTTGTAGATTCCGATGGTTTACTTCAGGTTTACTGCATCCCCTGGACCTTCTTATTGACGATGAAACACAGAAATTGCATCGCAATTAAATAAAAAAGCACAATGCCAACTTAAGTACAAGAAGACTGACTCTTATTACTGACTATGTTTTGAACCATTCCTGTGGCACTAGTTATGGATTCCGATGCTTCACTCCAGGGTTTCTGTATCTCTTGGACCTTGTTATTGACGATGAAACACAGAAATTGCATCGGAATTAAATACAAAGGGCACAATGCCGACTTAAGGAAAAGAAGTCTGACTCTTCTTACTGTCTATGATTTGAACCATTCCTGTGACACTAGTTATAGATTCCGATGCTTCAATCCAGGTTTACTGTATCCCTTGGACCTTCTTAAGAACGATGAAACACAGAAATTGCATCAGAATTAAATATAAAATGCACAATGATGACTTAAGTACAAGAAGACTGACTATTCTTACTGACTATGTTTGAACCATTCCTGTGACACTAGTTATAGATTCCGATGCTTCACTTCAGGTTTACTGTATCCCTTGGTCCTTCTTATTGACGATAAAACACAGAAATATCATCGGAATTAAATACAAAAGGCACAATGCCGACTTAAGTACAAGAAGACTGACGCTTCTTACTGTCTAATTTTTGAACCATTCCATTGACACTAGTTATAGATTCCGATGCTACACTCCAGGTTTAGTGTATCCCTTGGACCTTGTTATTGGCGATGAAACACAGAAATTGCATCGGAATTTTATTGAAAACGTACAATGCCGACTTAAGTACAAGAAGACTGACTCTTCTTACTGACTATGTTTTGAACCATTCCTGTGACACTAGTTATAGATTCCGATGCTTCACTTCAGGTTTACTGTATCCCTTGGACCTTCTTATTGACGATGAAACACAGATATTGCATCGGAATTAAATACAAAAGGCAAAATGCCGACTTAAGTACACGAGGACTGTCTCTTCTTACTGTCTAAGGTTTGAACCATTCCTGTGACACTAGTTATAGATTCCGATGCTACACTCCAGGTTCATTGTATGCCTCTGACCTTCTTATTGACGATGAAACACAGAAATTGCATCGGAATTAAATTGAATAGGCACAATGTCGACTTAAGTACAAGAAGACTGACTCTTCTTACTGTCTATGTTTTGAACCATTCCTGTGACACTAGTTATAGATTCCGATGCTTCACTCGAGGTTTACTGTATCTCTTGGCAATTCTTATTGACGATGAAACACAGAAATTGCATCGGAATTAAATAGAAAAGGCACAATGCCGACTTAAGTACAAGAAGACTGACTCTTGTATCTGACTATGTTTCGAACCATTGCTGTGACACTAGTTATAGATTCCGATGTTTCACTTAAGGTTTACTGTATACCTTGGACCTTCTTAATGACGATGAAACACAGAAATTGCATCGGAATTAAATACAAAATGCACAATGCCGACTTAAGGACAAGAAGACTGACTCTTCTTACTGTCTATGTTTTGAACCATTCCTAAGACTCTAGTTATAGATTCCGATGCTTCACTTCAGGTTTATTGTATCCCTCTGACCCTCTTATTGACGATGAAACACAGAAATTGCATCGGAATTAAATAGAAAAGGCACAATGTCGACTTAGGTACAAGAAGACTGACTCTTCTTACTGTCTATGTTTTGAACCATTCCTGTGACACTAGTTATGGATTCCGATGCTTCACTCCAGGTTTACTGTATCCCTTGGATCTTCTTATTGACGATGAAACACAGAATTTGCATCGGAATTAAATAGAAAATTCACAATGCCCACTTAAGTATAAGAAGACTGACTCTTCTTACTGATTATGTTTTGAACCATTCCTGTGACACTAGTTATATATTTCGATGCTCCACTTCAGGTTTACTGTATACCTTGGACCTTCTTATTGACGATGAAACACAGAAATTGCATTGGAATTAAATAGAAAAGGCACAATGCCGACTTAAGTACAAGAAGACTGACTCATCCTTCTGTCTATGTTTTGAACCATTCCTGTGACACTAGTTTTGGATTCCGATGCTTCACTTCAGGTTTACATTATCCCTCTGACCTTCTTATTGACGATGAAACACAGAAATTGCATCGGAATTAAATACAAAAGGCACAATGCCGACTTCAGTACAAGAAGACTGACTCTTCCTGCTGTCTTTGTTTTGAACCATTCCTGTGACACTAGTTATAGATTCCGATGTTTCCCTTCAGGTTTACTGTATCCCTCTGACCTTATTGGCGATGAAACACAGAAATTGCATCGGATCAATATACAAAAAGCACAATGCCGACTTAAGGACAAGAAGACTGACTCTTCTTTCTGACTATGTTTTGAACCATTCCTTTGGCACTAGTTATAGATTCCGATGCTTCACTTCAGGTTTACTATTTCCCATGGACCTTCTTATTGACGATGAAACACAGAAATTGCATCGGAATTAAATACAAAATTCACAATGCCGATTTAAGTACAAGAAGACTGAATCTTCCACTGTCTATGTTTTGAACCATTTCTGTGACACTAGTTATAGGGTCCGATTCTTCACTTCAGTTTTACTGTATCCCTTTTGCCTTCTTATGGACGATGAATCACAGAACTTGCATCGGAATTAAATACAAAAGGCACAATGCCGACATAAGTACAAGAAGACTGACTCTTCTTACTGTCTACATTTTGAGCCATTCCAGTGACACTAGTTATAGATTCCGATGCTTCACTTCAGGTTGACTGTATCCCTTGGACCTTCTTATTGACGATGAAACACAGAAATTGCATCGGAATTAAATACAAAAGGCACAATGCCGACTTAAGTACGAGACGTCTGACTCGTCTTTCTGTCTATATTTTGAACCATTACTGTGACACTAGTTATAAATTCCGATGCTTCACTCCAGGTTTACTGTATCTCTTGGACCTTCTTATTGACGATGAAACACAGAAATTGCATCGAAATTAAATACAAAAGGCACAATGCCGACTTAAGTAAAAGAATACTGACTCTTCTTACTGTCCACGTTTGAACCATTCCTGTGACACTAGTTATAGATTCCGATGCTTCACTTCATTTTTACTGTATCCCTCCGACCTTCTTATTGCCGGTGAGACACAGAAATTGCATCGGAATTAAATACGAAAGGCACAATGCCAACTTAAGTACAAGAAGACTGACTGTTCCAACTGTCTATGTTTTGAATCATTCCTGTGACACTAGCTATAGATTCCGATGCTTCACTTCTGGTGTACTGTATCCCTCTGACCGTCTTATTGACGATGAAACACAGAAATTGCATCGGAAATAAATAGAAAAGGCACAATGCCGACTTAAGTACTAGAAGACTGACTCTTCCTACTGTCTATGTTTTGAATTAATCCTTTGACACTAGTTATAGATTCCGATGCTTCACTCCAGGTGTACTGTATCCCTTGGACCTTCATATTGTCGATGAAACACAGAAATTGCATCGGAATTAAATACAAAAGGCACAATGCCGACTTATGGACAAGAAGACTGACTCTTCTTACTGACTATGTTTTGAACCATTCCTGTGACACTAGCTATAGATTCCGATGCATCACTTCAGGTTTAGTGTATCCCTCTGACCTTCTAATTGACGATGAAACACAGAAATTGCATCGGAATTAAATACAAAAGGCACAAAGCCGACTTAAGTACAAGAAGACTGACTCTTATTACCGTCTATGTTTTGAACCATTCCATTGACACTAGTTATAGATTCAGATGCTTCACTACAGGTTTACTGTATCCTTTGTACCTTGTTATTGACGATGAAACACAGAATTTGCATCGGAATTAAATAGAAAAGGTACAATGCCGACTTAAGTACAAGAATACTGACTCTTCTTGCTGACTATGTTTTGAACCATTCCTGTGACACTAGTTACAGATTCCGATGCTACACTCCAGGTTTACTGTATCCCTTGGACCTTCTTATTGACGATGAAACACAGAAATTGCATCGGAATTAAATACAAAAGGCACAATGCCGACTTAAGGACAAGAAGACTGACTCTTCTTACTGACTTTGTTTTGAACCATTTCTGTGACACTAGTTATAGATTCCGATGCTTCACTTCATGTTTATTGTATCCCTCTGTCCTTCTTATTGACGATGAAACACAGAAATTGCATCGGAATTAAATAGAAAAGGCACAATGTCGACTTAAGTACAAGAAGACTGACTCTTCTTACTGTCTATGTTTTGAACCATTCCTGTGACACTAGTTATAGACTCCGATACTTCACTCCAGGTTCACTGTATCCCTTGGACCTTCTTATTGACGATTAAACACAGAAATTGCATCGGAATTAAATAGAAAAGGCACATTGCCGACTTAAGTACAAGAAGACAGACTCTTCTTACTGACTATGTTTTGAACCATTCCTGTTACACTAGTTATAGATTCCGATGCTTCACTTCAGGTTTACTGTATACCTTGGACTTTCCTATTGGCGATGAAATACAGAAATTGCATCGGAATTAAATACACAAGGCACAATGCCGATTTAAGGACAAGAAGACTAACTCTTCTTACTGACTATGTTTTGAACCATTCCTGTGAAACTAGTTATAGATTCCGATACTTCACTTGAGGTTTACTGTATCCGTTGGACCTTCTTATTGACAATGAAACACAGAAATTGCATCGGAATTAAATACAAAAGGCACAATCTCTTCATAAGTACAAGAAGACTGACTCTTCTTACTGTCTATGTTTTGAACCATTCCTGTCACACTAGTTATACATTCCGATGCTTCACTCCAGGTTTACCGTATCCGTTGGACCTTCTTATTGACGATGAAACACAGAATTTGCATCGGAATTAAATAGAAAATTCACATTGCCCTCTTAAGTATAAGAAGACTGACTCTTCTTACTGACTATGTTTTGAACCATTCCTGTGACACTAGTTATAGATTCCGATGCTTCACTTCTGGTTGACTGTATCCCTCAGACCATCTTATTGACGATGAAACACAGAAATTGCATCGGAATTAAATACATAAGGCACAATGCCGACTTAAGTACAAGACGTCTGACTCTTCTTACTGTCTATGCTTTGAAATATTACTGTGACACTAGTTATAGATTCCGATGCTTCACTTCAGGTTTACTGTATCCCTTGGACCTTCTTATTGACGACGAAACACAGAAATTGCATCGGAATTCAATACAAAAGGCACAATGCCGACTTAACTACAAGAAGACTGACTCTTCTTACTGACTATGCTTTGAACCATTATTGTAACACTAGTTATAGATTCCGATGCGTAACTTCAGGATTACTGTACCTCTCTGACCTTCTTAGTAACGATGAAACACAGAAATTGCATCGGAAATAAATACAAAAAGCACAATGCCGACTTAAGTACAAGAATACTGTCACATCTTACAGTCTATGTTATGAACCGTCCCTGTGACACTAGTTATAGATTCCGATGCTTCTCTGCAGGTTTACTGTATCCATTGGACCTTCTTGTTGACGATGAAACACAGAAATTGCATCGGAATTAAATACCAAAGGCATAATGCCGACTTAAGTACAAGAAGACTGACTCTTCTTACTGACTATGTTTTGAACCATTCCTGTGACACTAGTTATGGATTCCGATGCTTCACTTCAGGTTTAATCTATCCCTCTGACCTTCTTATTGACGATGAAACACAGAAATTGCATCAGAATTAAATAGAAAATGCACAATGATGACTTAAGTACAAGAAGACTGACTATTCTTACTGACTATGTTTGAACCATTCCTGTGACACTAGTTATAGATTCCAATGCTTCACTCCAGGTTTACTGTATCCCTTGGACCTTCTTATTGACGATGAAGCACAGAAATAGCATCGGTATTAAATACAAAAGGCACAATGCAGAATTAAGTACAAGAAGGCTGACTCTTCTTACTATCTATGTTTTGAACCATTCCGGTGACACTAGTTATAGATTCCGATGCTTCACTCCATGTGTACTGTATCCCTTGGACCTTCATATTGACAATGAAACACAGAAATTGCATCGGAATTAAATACAAAAGTCACAATGCCGACTTAAGTACAAGAAGACTGACTCTTCTTACTGTCTATGTTTTGAACCATTCCATTGACACTAGTTATAGATTCAGATGTTTCACTCCAGATTTACTGTATCCTTTGCACCTTGTTATTTACGATGAAACACAGAAATTGCATCGGAATGAAATAGAAAAGGTACAATGCCGACTTCAGTACAAGAAGACTGACTCTTCTTACTGTCTATGTTTTGAACCATTCCTGTGACACTAGTTATAGATTCCGATGCTACACTCCAGGTTTACTGTATCCCTTGGACCCTCTTATAGACGATGAAACACTGAAATTGCATCGGAATTAAATACAAAAGGCACAATGCGCACTTAAGGACAAGAAGACTGCTTCTTCTTACTGACTTTGTTTTGAACCAATCCTGTGACACTAGTTATAGATTCCGATGCTTCACTTGAGGTTTACTGTATCCCTTGGACCTTCATATTGACAATGAAACACAGAAATTGCATCGGAATTAAATACAAAAGTCACAATGCCGACTTAAGTACAAGAACACTGACTCTTCTTACTGAATATGTTTTGAACAATTCCTCTGACACTAGCTATAGATTCCGATGCTTCACTTAAGGTTTACTGTATCCCTCTGACCTTCTTATTGACGATGAAACACAGAAATTGTATCGGAATTAAATACAAAAGGCACAATGCCGACTTAAGTACAAGAAGACTGACTCTTCTTACTGTCTATGTTATGATCCATACCATTGACACTAGTTGTAGATTCCGATGCTTCACTCCAGGTTTACTGTATCCCTTGGACCTTCTATTTGACGATGAAACACAGAAATTGCATCGGAATTAAATAGAAAAGGCACAATGCCAACATAAGTACAAGAAGACTGACTCCTCTTACTGACTATGTTTCAACCATTCCTGTGACACTAGTTATAGATTCCAATGCTACAATCCAGGTTTACTGTATCCCTTGGACCTTCTTATTGCCGATGAAACACAGAAATTGCATCGGAATTAAATACAAAAGGCACAATGCCGACTTAAGTAAAAGAATACTGACTCTTCTTACTGTCCACGTTTGAACCATTCCTGTGACACCAGTTATAGATTCCGATGCTTCACTTCATTTTTACTGTATCCCTCGGACCTTCTTATTGCCGGTGAGACACAGAAATTGCATCGGAATTAAATACGAAAGGCACAATGCCAACTTAAGTACAAGAAGACTGACTGTTCCAACTGTCTATGTTTTGAATCATTCCTGTGACACTAGCTATAGATTCCGATGCTTCACTTCTGGTGTACTGTATCCCTCTGACCGTCTTATTGACGATGAAACACAGAAATTGCATCGGAAATAAATAGAAAAGGCACAATGCCGACTTAAGTACTAGAAGACTGACTCTTCCTACTGTCTATGTTTTGAATTAATCCTTTGACACTAGTTATAGATTCCGATGCTTCACTCCAGGTGTACTGTATCCCTTGGACCTTCATATTGTCGATGAAACACAGAAATTGCATCGGAATTAAATACAAAAGGCACAATGCCGACTTATGGACAAGAAGACTGACTCTTCTTACTGACTATGTTTTGAACCATTCCTGTGACACTAGCTATAGATTCCGATGCATCACTTCAGGTTTATTGTATCCCTCTGACCTTCTAATTGACGATGAAACACAGAAATTGCATCGGAATTAAATACAAAAGGCACAAAGCCGACTTAAGTACAAGAAGACTGACTCTTATTACCGTCTATGTTTTGAACCATTCCATTGACACTACTTATAGATTCAGATGCTTCACTACAGGTTTACTGTATCCTTTGTACCTTGTTATTGACGATGAAACACAGAATTTGCATCGGAATTAAATAGAAAAGGTACAATGCCGACTTAAGTACAAGAATACTGACTCTTCTTGCTGACTATGTTTTGAACCATTCCTGTGACACTAGTTACAGATTCCGATGCTACACTCCAGGTTTACTGTATCCCTTGGACCTTCTTATTGACGATGAAACACAGAAATTGCATCGGAATTAAATACAAAAGGCACAATGCCGACTTAAGGACAAGAAGACCGACTCTTCTTACTGACTTTGTTTTGAACCATTTCTGTGACACTAGTTATAGATTCCGATGCTTCACTTCATGTTTATTGTATCCCTCTGTCCTTCTTATTGACGATGAAACACAGAAATTGCATCGGAATTAAATAGAAAAGGCACAATGTCGACTTAAGTACAAGAAGACTGACTCTTCTTACTGTCTATGTTTTGAACCATTCCTGTGACACTAGTTATAGACTCCGATACTTCACTCCAGGTTCACTGTATCCCTTGGACCTTCTTATTGACGATGAAACACAGAAATTGCATCGGAATTAAATAGAAAAGGCACATTGCCGACTTAAGTACAAGAAGACAGACTCTTCTTACTGACTATGTTTTGAACCATTCCTGTTACACTAGTTATAGATTCCGATGCTTCACTTCAGGTTTACTGTATACCTTGGACTTTCCTGTTGACGATGAAATACAGAAATTGCATCGGAATTAAATACAAAAGGCACAATGCCGATTTAAGGACAAGAAGACTAACTCTTCTTACTGACTATGTTTTGAACCATTCCTGTGAAACTAGTTATAGATTCCGATACTTCACTTGAGGTTTACTGTATCCGTTGGACCTTCTTATTGACAATGAAACACAGAAATTGCATCGGAATTAAATACAAAAGGCACAATCTCTTCATAAGTACAAGAAGACTGACTCTTCTTACTGTCTATGTTTTGAACCATTCCTGTCACACTAGTTATACATTCCGATGCTTCACTCCAGGTTTACCGTATCCGTTGGACCTTCTTATTGACGATGAAACACAGAATTTGCAGCTGAATTAAATAGAAAATTCACATTGCCCTCTTAAGTATAAGAAGACTGACTCTTCTTACTGACTATGTTTTGAACCATTCCTGTGACACTAGTTATAGATCCGATGCTTCACTTCTGGTTGACTGTATCCCTCAGACCATCTTATTGACGATGAAACACAGAAATTGCATCGGAATTAAATACATAAGGCACAATGCCGACTTAAGTACAAGACGTCTGACTCTTCTTACTGTCTATGCTTTGAAATATTACTGTGACACTAGTTATAGATTCCGATGCTTCACTTCAGGTTTACTGTATCCCTTGGACCTTCTTATTGACGACGAAACACAGAAATTGCATCGGAATTCAATACAAAAGGCACAATGCCGACTTAACTACAAGAAGACTGACTCTTCTTACTGACTATGCTTTGAACCATTATTGTAACACTAGTTATAGATTCCGATGCGTAACTTCAGGATTACTGTACCTCTCTGACCTTCTTAGTAACGATGAAACACAGAAATTGCATCGGAAATAAATACAAAAAGCACAATGCCGACTTAAGTACAAGAATACTGTCACATCTTACAGTCTATGTTATGAACCGTCCCTGTGACACTAGAAATAGATTCCGATGCTTCACTGCAGGTTTACTGTATCCATTGGACCTTCTTGTTGACGATGAAACACAGAAATTGCATCGGAATTAAATACCAAAGGCATAATGCCGACTTAAGTACAAGAAGACTGACTCTTCTTACTGACTATGTTTTGAACCATTCCTGTGACACTAGTTATGGATTCCGATGCTTCACTTCAGGTTTAATCTATCCCTCTGACCTTCTTATTGACGATGAAACACAGAAATTGCATCAGAATTAAATAGAAAATGTACAATGATGACTTAAGTACAAGAAGACTGACTATTCTTACTGACTATGTTTTGAACCGTTCCTGTGACACTAGTTATAGATTCCAATGCTTCACTCCAGGTTTACTGTATCCCTTGGACCTTCTTATTGACGATGAAGCACAGAAATAGCATCGGTATTAAATACAAAAGGCACAATGCAGAATTAAGTACAAGAAGGCTGACTCTTCTTACTATCTATGTTTTGAACCATTCCGGTGACACTAGTTATAGATTCCGATGCTTCACTCCATGTGTACTGTATCCCTTGGACCTTCATATTGACAATGAAACACAGAAATTGCATCGGAATTAAATACAAAAGTCACAATGCCGACTTAAGTACAAGAATACTGACTCTTCTTACTGTCTATGTTTTGAACAATTCCATTGACACTAGTTATAGATTCAGATGTTTCACTCCAGGTTTACTGTATCCTTTGCACCTTGTTATTTACGATGAAACACAGAAATTGCATCGGAATGAAATAGAAAAGGTACAATGCCGACTTCAGTACAAGAAGACTGACTCTTCTTACTGTCTATGTTTTGAACCATTCCTGTGACACTAGTTATAGATTCCGATGCTACACTCCAGGTTTACTGTATCCCTTGGACCCTCTTATAGACGATGAAACACTGAAATTGCATCGGAATTAAATACAAAAGGCACAATTCGCACTTAAGGACAAGAAGACTGCTTCTTCTTACTGACTTTGTTTTGAACCAATCCTGTGACACTAGTTATAGATTCCGATGCTTCACTTGAGGTTTACTGTATCCCTTGGACCTTCATATTGACAATGAAACATAGAAATTGCATCGGAATTAAATACAAAAGTCACAATGCCGACTTAAGTACAAGAACACTGACTCTTCTTACTGAATATGTTTTGAACAATTCCTCTGACACTAGCTATAGATTCCGATGCTTCACTTAAGGTTTACTGCATCCCTCTGACCTTCTTATTGACGATGAAACACAGAAATTGTATCGGAATTAAATACAAAAGGCACAATGCCGACTTAAGTACAAGAAGACTGACTCTTCTTACTGTCTATGTTATGATCCATACCATTGACACTAGTTGTAGATTCCGATGCTTCACTCCAGGTTTACTGTATCCCTTGGACCTTCTATTTTACGATGAAACACAGAAATTGCATCGGAATTAAATAGAAAAGGCACAATGCCAACATAAGTACAAGAAGACTGACTCCTCTTACTGACTATGTTTTCAACCATTCCTGTGACACTAGTTATAGATTCCAATGCTACAATCCAGGTTTACTGTATCCCTTGGACCTTCTTATTGCCGATGAGACACAGAAATTGCATCGGAATTAAATACAAAAGGCACAATGCCGAATTAAGCACAAGAAGACTGACTCTTCTTAATGTCTATGTTTTGAACCATTCCATTGACACTAGTTATAGATTCAGATGCTTCACTCCAGGTTTACTGTATCCTTTGCACCTTGTTATTAACGATGAATCACAGAAATTGCATCGGAATTCAATACAAAAGGCAAAATGCCGACTTAACTAAAAGAAGACTGACTCTTCTTACTGACTATGCTTTGAACCATTCCTGTGACACTAGTTATAGATTCCGATGCTTAACTACAGGATTACTGTATCCCTCTCACCGTCTTAGTGACGATGAAACACAGGAATTGCATCGGAAATAAATACAAAAAGTACAATGCCGAATTAAGTACAAGAATACTGACTCATCTTACTGTTTATGTTTTGAACCGTCCCTGTGACACTAGTTATAGATTCCGATGCTTCACTCCAGGTTTACTGTATCCCTTGGACCTTCTTATTGACGATGAAACACAGAAATTGCATCGGAATTAAATACAAGAGGCACAATGCCGACTTAAGGACAAGAAGACTGACTCTCCTTACTGACTATAATTTGAACCATTCCTGTGGCACTAGTTATAGATTCCGATGCTTCACTTCAGTTTTACTGTATCCCTCTGACCTTCTTATTGACGATGAAAGACGGAAATTGCATCGGAATTAAATACGAAAGGCACAATGCCAACTTAAGTACAAGAAGACTGACTCTTCCAACTGTCTATGTTTTGAACCATTCCTGTGACGCTAGTTATAGATTCGGATGCTTCCCTTCAGGTGTACTGTATCCCTCGGACCGTCTTATTGACGATGAAACACAGAAATTGCATCGGAAATAAATAGAAAAGGCACAATGCCGGCTTAAGTACTAGAAGACTCTCTCTTCCTACTGTCTATGTTTTGAACCATTCCTGTGACACTAGTTATAGATTCCGATGCTTCACTTCAGGTTTACTGTATCCCTTGGACCTTCTTATTGACGATGAAACACAGAAATTGCATCGGAATTCAATACAAAAGGCACAATGCCGACTTAACTACAAGAAGACTGAATCTTCATACTGACTATGCTTTGAACCATTATTGTAACACTAGTTATAGATTCCGATGCTTTACTTCAGAATTACTGTACCCCTCTGACCTTCTTAGTGACGATGAAACACAGAATATGCATCGGAAATAAATACAAAAAGCACAATGACGACTTAAGTACAAGAATACTGACTCATCTTACTGTCTATGTTATGAACCGTCCCTGTGACACTAGATATAGATTCCGATGCTACACTCCAGGTTTACTGCATCCCTTGGTCCTTCTTATTGACGATGAAACACAGAAATTGCATCGGAAATTAATACAAAAGGCACAATGCCGAATTAAGCACAAGAAGACTAACTCCTCTTACTGTCTATTTTTGAACCAGTCCTGTGACACTAGTTATAGACCCCGATGCTTCACTCCAGGTTTACTGTATCCCTTGGACCTTGTTATTGACGATGAAACACAGAAAGTGCATCGGAATTAAATACAAAAGGCACAATGCCGACTCAAGTAAAAGATGTCTCACTCTTCTTACTGTCTATAATTTGAACCATTCCTGTGACACTAGTTATAGATTCCGATGCTTCACTCCAGGTTTACTGTATCCCTTGGACCTTGTTATAAACGATGAAACACAGAAATTGCATCAGAATTAAATAGAAAATGCACAATGATGACTTAAGTACAAGAAGGCTGACTATTCTTACTGACTATATTTCGTACCATTGCTGTGAAAATAGGTATAGATTCCGATGCTTCACTTCGGGATTACTGTATCCCTCTGACATCCGTATTGACGATGAAACACAGAAATTGCATCGGAATTAAATAGAAAAGGCACAATGCCGACTTAAGTACAAGAAGACTGACTCTTGTTACTGACTATGTTTTGAACCATTGCTGTGACACTAGTTATAGATTCCGATGTTTCACTGAAGGTTTACTGTATACCTTGGACCTTCTTAATGACGATGAAACACAGAAATTGCATCGGAATTAAATACAAAATGCACAATGCCCATTTAAGGACAATAAGACTGACTGTTCTTTCTGTCTATGTTTTGCACCATTCCTGTGACACTAGTTTTGGATTCCGATGCTTCACTTCAGGTGTACTGTATCCCTCTGACCTTCTTATTGACGATGAAACACAGAAATTGCATCGGAATTAAATACAAAAGGCACAATGCCGACTTCAGTACAAGAAGACTGACTCTTCCTGCTGTCTATGTTTTGAACCATTCCTGTGACACTAGTTATAGATTCCGATGTTTCCCTTCAGGTTTACTGTATCCCTCTGACCTTATTGCCGATGAAACACAGAAATTGCATCGGATCAAAATACAAAAAGCACAATGCCGACTTAAGGACAAGAAGACTGTCTCTTCTTTCTGACTATGTTTTGAACCATTCCTTTGACACTAGTTATAGATTCCGATGCTTCACTTCAGGTTTACTGTTTCCCATGGACCTTCTTATTGACGATGAAACACAGAAATTGCATCGGAATTAAATACAAAAGGCACAATGCCGATTTAAGTACAAGAAGACTGACTCTTCTACTGTCTATGTTTTGAACCATTTCTGTGACACTAGTTATAGAGTCCGATTCTTCACTTCAGTTTTACTCTATCCCTTTTGTCTTCTTATGGACGATGAATCACAGAAATTGCATCGGAATTAAATACAAATGGCACAATGCCGACATAAGCACAAGAGGACTGACTCTTATTACTGTCTACATTTTGAACCATTCCAGTGACACTAGTTATAGATTCCGATGCTTCACTTCAGGTTGACTGTATCCCTTGGACCTTCCTAATGACGATGAAACACAGAAATTGCATCGGAATTAAATACAAAAGGCACAATGCCGACTTAAGTACGAGACGTCTGACTCTTCTTACTGTCTATATTTTGATCCATTACTGTGACACTAGTTATAAATTCCGATGCTTCACTCCAGGTTTACTGTATTCCTTGGACCTTCTTATTGACGATGAAACACAGAAATTGCATCGGAATTAAATACAAAAGGCACAATGCCGACTTAAGTACAAGAAGACTGACTCTGCTTAATGTCCACGTTTGAACCATTCCTGTGACACTAGTTATAGATTCCGATGCTTCACTTCATTTTTACTGTATCCCTCCGACCTTCTTATTGCCGTTGAGACACAGAAATTGCATCGGAATTAAATACGAAAGGCACAATGCCAACTTAAGTACAAGAAGACTGACTGTTCCAACTGTCTATGTTTTGAACCATTCCTGTGACACTAGTTATAGATTCCGATGCTTCACTTCTGGTGTACTGTATCCCTCTGACTGTCTTGTTGACGATGAAACACAGAAATTGCATCGGAAATAAATAGAAAAGGCACAATGCCGACTTAAGTACTAGAAGACTGACTCTTCCTACTGTCTATGTTTTGAACCAATCCTTTGACACCAGTTATAGATTCCGATGCTTCACTCCAGGTGTACTGTATCCCTTGGACCTTCATATTGGCGATGAAACACAGAAATTGCATCGGAATTAAATACAAAAGGCACAATGCCAACTTAACTACAAGAAGACTGAATCTTCTTACTGACTACGCTTTGAACCATTATTGTAGCACTAGTTATAGATTCCGATGCTTAACTTCAGAATTACTGTACCCCTCTGACCTTCTTTGTGACGATGAAACACAGAAATTTCATCGGAATTAAATACAAAAGGCACAAAGCCGACTTAAGTACAAGAAGACTGACTCTTCTTACTGTCTATGTTTTTAACCATTCCATTGACACTAGTTATAGATTCAGATGCATCACTACAGGTTTACTGTATCCTTTGTACCTTGTTATTGACGATGAAACACAGAATTTGCATCGGAATTAAATAGAAAAGGTACAATGCCGACTTAAGTACAAGAATACCGACTCTTCTTGCTGACTATGTTTTGAACCATTCCTGTAACACTAGTTACAGATTCCGATGCTACACTCCAGGTTTACTGTATCCCTTGGACCTTCTTATTGACGATGAAACACAGAAATTGCATCGGAATTAAATACAAAAGGCACAATGCCGACTTAAGGACAAGAAGACTGACTCTTCTTACTGACTTTGTTTTGAACCATTTCTGTGACACTAGTTATAGATTCCGATGCTTCACTTCATGTTTATTGTATTCCTCTGTCCTTCTTATTGACGATGAAACACAGAAATTGCATCGGAATTAAATAGAAAAGGCACAATGTCGACTTAAGTACAAGAAGACTGACTCTTCTTACTGTCTATGTTTTGAACCATTCCTGTGACACTAGTTATAGACTCCGATACTTCACTCCAGGTTCACTGTATCCCTTGGAACTTCTTATTGACGATGAAACACAGAAATTGCATCGGAATTAAATAGAAAAGGCACATTGCCGACATAAGTACAAGAAGACAGACTCTTCTTACTGACTATGTTTTGAACCATTCCTGTTACACTAGTTATAGATTCCGATGCTTCACTTCAGGTTTACTGTATACCTTGGACTTTCTTATTGACGATGAAACACAGAAATTGCATGGGAATTAAATACAAAAGGCACAATGCCGATTTAAGGACAAGAAGACTAACTCTTCTTACTGACTATGTTTTGAACCATTCCTGTGACACTAGTTATAGATTCCGATGCTTTACTTGAGGTTTACTGTATCCGTTGGACCTTCTTATTGACAATGAAACACAGAAATTGTATCGGAATTAAATACAAAAGGCACAATGTCTACTTAAGTACAAGAAGACTGACTCTTCTTACTGTCTATGTTTTGAACCATTCCTGTCACACTAGTTATAGATTCCGATGCTTTACTCCAGGTTTACCGTATTCCTTTTACCATCTTATTGACGATGAAACACAGAATTTGCATCGGAATTAAATAGAAAATTCACAATGCCCTCTTAAGTATAAGAAGACTGACTCTTCTTACTGACTATGTTTTGAACCATTCCTGTGACACTAGTTATAGATTCCGATGCTCCACTTGAGGTTTACTGTATCCGTTGGACCTTCTTATATACAATGAAACACAGAAATTGCATCGGAATTAAATACAAAAGGCACAATGTCTACTTAAGTACAAGAAGACTGACTCTTCTTACTGTCTATGTTTTGAACCATTCCTGTCACACTAGTTATAGATTCCGATGCTTTACTCCAGGTTTACCGTATCCCTTGGACCTTCTTATTGACGATGAATCACAGATATTGCATCGGAAATAAATACAAACGGCACAATGCCGACTTAAGGACAAGAAGAGTGACTCTTCTTACTGTCTACATTTTGAACCATTCCAGTGACACTAGTTATAGATTCCGATGCTTCACTTCTGGTTGACTGTATCCCTCGGACCATCTTATTGACGATGAAACACAGAAATTGCATCGGAATTAAATACATAAGGCACAATGCCGACTTAAGTGCAAGAAGACTGACTCTTCTTACTGTCTATGTTTGAACCATTCCTGTGACACTAGTTATAGATTCCGATGCTTCACTACATTTTTACTGTATGCCTCTGACCTTCATATTGCCGATGAAACACAGAAACTGCATCGGAATTAGATACGAAAGGCACAATGCTAACATAAGTACGAGAAGACTGACTGTTCCAACTCTCTATGTTTGAACCATTCCTGTGACACTAGTTTTAGATTCCGATGCTTCACTTCAGGTGTACTGTATCCCTCTGACCGTCTTATTGACGATGAAACACAGAAATTGCATCTAAAATAAATAGAAAAGGCACAATGCCGACATAAGTACTAGAAGACTGACTCTTCCTACTGTCTACATTTTCAACCATTCCAGTGACACTAGTTATAGATTCCGATGCTTCACTTCTGGTTGACTGTATCCCTCGGACCATCTTATTGAAGATGAAACACAGAAATTGCATCGGAATTAAATACATAAGGCACAATGCCGACTTAAGTACAAGACGTCTGACTCTTCTTACTGTCTATGCTTTGAAATATTACTGAGACACTAGTTATAGATTCCGATGCTTCACTCCAGGTTTACTGTATCCCTTGGACCTTCTTATTGTCGATGAAACACAGAAATTGCATCGGAATTAAATACAAGAGGCACAATGCCAACTTATGGACAAGAAGTCTGACTCTTCTTACTGACTATAATTTGAACCATTCCTGTGGCACTACTTATAGATTCCGAAGCTTTCACTTCAGTTTTACTGTATCCCTCTGACCTTCTTATTGACGTTGAAACACAGAAATTGCTTCGGAATTAAATACAAAAGGCACAATGCCGACTTAAGTACAAGAAGACTAATTCTTCTTACTGTCTATGTTTGAACCTTTCCTGTGACACTAGTTATAGATTCCGATGCTTCACTACATATTTACTGTATCCCTCTGACCTTCTTATTGCCGGTGAAACACAGAATCTGCATCGGAATTAAATACGAAAGGCACAATGCCAACATAAGTACGAGAAGACTGACTGTTCCTACTCTCTATGTTTGAACCATTCCTGTGACACTAGTTTTAGATTCCGATGCTTCAATTCAGGTGTACTGTATCCCTCTGACCGTCTTATTGACGATGAAACACAGAAATTGCATCGGAAATAAATAGAAAAGGCACAATGCCTACATAAGTACTAGGAGACTGACTCTTCCTACTGTCAATGATTTGAACCATTCCTGTGACACTAGTTATAGATTCCGATGCTTCACTTCAGGTTTACTGTATCCCTTGGACCTTCTTATTGACGACGAAACACAGAAATTGCATCGGAATACAATACAAAAGGCACAGTGCCGACTTAACTACAAGAAGACTGACTCTTCTTACTGACTATGCTTTGAACCATTATTGTAACACTAGTTATAGATTCCGATGCGTAACTTCAGGATTACTGTACCTCTCTGACTTTCTTAGTAACGATGAAACACAGAAATTGCATCGGAAATAAATACAAAAAGCACAATGCCGACTTAAGTACAAGAATACTGACACATCTTACTGTCTATGTTATGAACCGTCCCTGTGACACTAGTTATAGATTCCGATGCTTCACTGCAGGTTTACTGTATCCCTTGGACCTTCTTGTTGACGATGAAACACAGAAATTGCATCGGAATTAAATACCAAAGGCATAATACCGACTTAAGTACAAGAAGACTAACTCTTCTTACTGACTTTGCTTTGAACCAATCCTGTGACACTAGTTATAGATTCCGATGCTTCACTTGAGGTTCACTGTATCCGTTGGACCTTCTTATTGACAATGAAACACAGAAATTGCATCGGAATTAAATACAAAAAGCACAATGCCGACTTAAGTACAAGAACACTGACTCTTCTTACTGAATATGTTTTGAACCATTCCTGTGACACTAGCTATAGATTCCGATGCATCACTTCAGGTTTACTGTATCCTTCTGACTTCTTACTGACGATGAAACTAAGAAATTGCATCGGAATTAAATACAAAAGGCACAATGCCGACTTAACTAAAAGAAGACTGACTCTTCTTACTGACTATGCTTTGAACCATTCCTGTGACACTAGTTATAGATTCCGATGCTTAACATCAGGATTACTGTATCCCTCTCACCGTCTTAGTGACGACGAAACACAGGAATTGCATCGGAAATAAATACAAAGAGCACAATGCCGAATGAAGTACAAGAATACTGACTCATCTTACTGTTTATGTTTTGAACCGTCCCTGTGACACTAGTTATAGATTCCGATGCTTCACTCCAGGTTTACTGTATCCCTTGGACCTTCTTATTGACGATGAAACACAGAAATTGCATCGGAATTAAATACAAGAGGCACAATGCCGACTTAGGGACAAGAAGACTGACTCTCCTTACTGACTATAATTTGAACCATTCCTGTGGCACTAGTTATAGATTCCGATGCTTCACTTCAGTTTTACTGTATCCCTCTGACCTTCTTATTGAAGATGAAACACAGAAATTGCATCGGAATTAAATACGAAAGGCACAATGCCAACTTAAGTACAAGAAGACTGACTCTTCCAACTGTCTATGTTTTGAACCATTCCTGTGACGCTAGTTATAGATTCCGATGCTTCCCTTCAGGTGTACTGTATCCCTCGGACGGTCTTATTGACGATGAAACACAGAAATTGCATCGGAAATAAATAGAAAAGGCACAATGCCGACTTAAGTACTAGAAGACTCTCTCTTCCTACTGTCTATGTTTTGAACCATTCCTGTGACACTAGTTATAGATTCCGATGCTTCACTTCAGGTTTACTGTATCCCTTGGACCTTCTTATTGACGATGAAACACAGAAATTGCATCGGAATTCAAAACAAAAGGCACAATGCCGACTTAACTACAAGAAGACTGAATCTTCTTACTGAGTATGCTTTGAACCATTATTGTAACACTAGTTATGGATTCCGATGCTTAACTTCAGAATAACTGTACCCCTCTGACCTTCTTAGTGACGATGAAACACAGAAATTGCATATGAAATAAATACAAAAAGCACAATGCCGACTTAAGTACAAGAATACTGACTCATCTTACTGTCTATGTTATGAACCGTCCCTGTGACACTAGTTATAGATTCCGATGCTTCACTTCATGTTTATTGTATCCCTCTGTCCTTCTTATTGACGATGAAACATAGAAATTGCATCGGAATTAAATAGAAAAGGCACAATGTCGACTTAAGTACAAGAAGACTGACTCTTCTTACTGTCTTTGTTTTGAACCATTCCTGTGACACTAGTTATAGACTCCGATACTTCACTCCAGGTTCACTGTATCCCTTGGACCTTCTTATTGACGATGAAACACATAAATTGCATCGGAATTAAATAGAAAAGGCACATTGCCGAAATAAGTACAAGAAGACAGACTCTTCTTACTGACTATGTTTTGAACCATTCCTGTTACACTAGTTATAGATTCCGATGCTTCACTTCAGGTTTACTGTATACCTTGGACTTTCTTATTGACGATGAAACACAGAAATTGCATCGGAATTAAATACAAAAGGCACAATGCCGATTTAAGGACAAGAAGACTACCTCTTCTTACTGACTATGTTTTGAACCATTCCTGTGACACTAGTTATAGATTCCGATGCTTCACTTGAGGTTTACTGTGTCCGTTGGACCTTCTTATTGACAATGAAACACAGAAATTGTATCGGAATTAAATACAAAAGGCACAATGTCTACTTAAGTACAAGAAGACTGACTCTTCTTACTGTCTATGTTTTGAACCAATCCTGTCACACTAGTTATAGATTCCGATGCTTTACTCCAGGTTTACCGTATTCCTTTTACCTTCTTATTGACGATGAAACACAGAGTTTGCATCGGAATTAAATAGAAAATTCACAATGCCCTCTTAAGTATAAGAAGACTGACTCTTCTTACTGCCTATGTTTTGATCCATTCCTGTGACACTAGTTATAGATTCCGATGCTCCACTTGAGGTTTACTGTATCCGTTGGACCTTCTTATGGACAATGAAACACAGAAATTGCATCGGAATTAAATACAAAAGGCACAATGTCTACTTAAGTACAAGAAGACTGACTCTTCTTACTGTCTATGTTTTGAACCATTCCTGTCACACTAGTTATAGATTCCGATGCTTTACTCCAGGTTTACCGTATCCCTTGGACCTTCTTATTGACGATGAATCACAGAAATTGCATCGGAAATAAATACAAAAGGCACAATGCCGACTTAAGGACAAGAAGAGTGACTCTTCTTACTGTCTACATTTTGAACCATTCCAGTGACACTAGTTATAGATTCCGATGCTTCACTTCTGGTTGACTGTATCCCTCGGACCATCTTATTGACGATGAAACACAGAAATTGCATCGGAATTAAATACATAAGGCACAATGCCGACTTAAGTACAAGACGTCTGACTCTTCTTACTGTCTATGCTTTGAAATATTACTGTGATACTAGTTATAGATTCGGATGCTTCACTCCAGGTTTACTGTATCCCTTGGACCTTCTTATTGTCGATGAAACACAGAAATTGCATCGGAATTAAATACAAGAGGCACAATGCCGACTTAAGGACAAGAAGACTGACTCTTCTTACTGACTATAATTTGAACCATTCCTGTGGCACTAGTTATAGATTTCGAAGCTTTCACTTCAGTTTTACTGTATCCCTCTGACCTTCTTATTGACGATGAAACACAGAAATTGCATCGGAATTAAATACAAAAGGTACAATGCCAACTTAAGTACAAGAAGACTGACTCTTCTTACTGTCTATGTTTGAACCATTCCTGTGACACTAGTTATAGATTCCGATGCTTCACTACATTTTTACTGTATGCCTCTGACCTTCATATTGCCGGTGAAACACAGAAACTGCATCGGAATTAGATACGAAAGGCACAATGCCAACATAAGTACGAGAAGACTGACTGTTCCAACTCTCTATGTTTGAACCATTAATGTGACACTAGTTTTAGATTCCGATGCTTCACTTCAGGTGTACTGTATCCCTCTGACCGTCTTATTGACGATGAAACACAGAAATTGCATCTAAAATAAATAGAAAAGGCACAATGCCGACATAAGTACTAGAAGACTGACTCTTCCTACTGTCTACATTTTGAACCATTCCAGTGACACTAGTTATAGATTCCGATGCTTCACTTCTGGTTGACTGTATCCCTCGGACCATCTTATTGACGATGAAACACAGAAATTGCATCGGAATTAAATACATAAGGCACAATGCCGACTTAAGTACAAGACGTCTGACTCTTCTTACTGTCTATGCTTTGAAATATTACTGTGACACTAGTTATAGATTCCGATGCTTCACTCCAGGTTTACTGTATCCCTTGGACCTTCTTATTGTCGATGAAACACAGAAATTGCATCGGAATTAAATACAAGAGGCACAATGCCGACTTAAGGACAAGAAGACTGACTCTTCTTACTGACTATAATTTGAACCATTCCTGTGGCACTACTTGTAGATTCCGAAGCTTTCACTTCAGTTTTACTGTATCCCTCTGACCTTCTTATTGACGATGAAACACAGAAATTGCATCGGAATTAAATACAAAAGGCACAATGCCGACTTAAGTACAAGAAGACTAATTCTTCTTACTGTCTATTTTTGAACCTTTCCTCTGACACTAGTTATAGATTCCGATGCTTCACTACATATTTACTGTATCCCTCTGACCTTCTTATTGCCGGTGAAACACAGAATCTGCAACGGAATTGAATACGAAAGGCACAATGCCAACATAAGTACGAGAAGACTGACTGTTCCAACTCTCTATGTTTGAACCATTCCTGTGACACTAGTTTTAGATTCCGATGCTTCACTTCAGTTGTACTGTATCCCTCTGACCGTCTTATTGACGATGAAACACAGAAATTGCATCGGAAATAAATAGAAAAGGCACAATGCCGACATAAGTACTAGGAGACTGACTCTTCCTACTGTCAATGATTTGAACCATTCCTGTGACACTAGTTATGGATCCCGATGCTTCACTTCAGGTTTACTGTATCCCTTGGACCTTCTTATTGACGACGAAACACAGAAATTGCATCGGAATACAATACAAAAGGCACAATGCCGACTTAACTACAAGAAGACTGACTCTTCTTACTGACTATGCTTTGAACCATTATTGTAACACTATTTATAGATTCCGATGCGTAACTTCAGGATTACTGTACCTCTCTAACCTTCTTAGTAACGATGAAACACAGAAATTGCATCGGAAAGAAATACAAAAAGCACAATGCCGACTTAAGTACAAGAATACTGACACATCTTACTGTCTATGTTATGAACCGTCCCTGTGACACTAGTTATAGATTCCGATGCTTCACTGCAGGTTTACTGTATCCCTTGGACCTTCTTGTTGACGATGAAACACAGAAATTGCATCGGAATTAAATACCAAAGGCATAATACCGACTTAAGTACCAGAAGACTGACTCTTCTTACTGACTTTGCTTTGAACCAATCCTGTGACACTAGTTATAGATTCCGATGCTTCACTTAAGGTTTACTGTATCCGTTGGACCTTCTTATTGACAATGAAACACAGAAATTGCATCGGAATTAAATACAAAAAGCACAATGCCGACTTAAGTACAAGAACACTGACTCTTCTTACTGAATATGTTTTGAACCATTCCTGTGACACTAGCTATAGATTCCGATGCATCACTTCAGGTTTACTGTATCCTTCTGACTTCTTACTGACGATGAAACTAAGAAATTGCATCGGAATTAAATACAAAAGGCACAATGCCGACTTAAGTACAAGAAGACTGACTCTTCTTAATGTCTATGTTTTGAACCATTCCATTGACACTAGTTATAGATTCAGATGCTTCACTCCAGGTTTACTGTATCCTTTGCACCTTGTTATTAACGATGAATCACAGAAATTGCATCGGAATTCAATACAAAAGGCACAATGCCGACTTAACTAAAAGAAGACTGACTCTTCTTACTGACTATGCTTTGAACCATTCCTGTGACACTAGTTATAGATTCCGATGCTTAACATCAGGATTACTGTATCCCTCTCACCGTCTTAGTGACGACGAAACACAGGAATTGCATCGGAAATAAATACAAAGAGCACAATGCCGAATGAAGTACAAGAATACTGACTCATCTTACTGTTTATGTTTTGAACCGTCCCTGTGACACTAGTTATAGATTCCGATGCTTCACTCCAGGTTTACTGTATCCCATGGACCTTCTTATTGACGATGAAACACAGAAATTGCATCGGAATTAAATACAAGAGGCACAATGCCGACTTAGGGACAAGAAGACTGACTCTCCTTACTGACTATAATTTGAACCATTCCTGTGGCACTAGTTATAGATTCCGATGCTTCACTTCAGTTTTACTGTATCCCTCTGACCTTCTTATTGAAGATGAAACACAGAAATTGCATCGGAATTAAATACGAAAGGCACAATGCAAACTTAAGTACAAGAAGACTGACTCTTCCAACTGTCTATGTTTTGAACCATTCCTGTGACGCTAGTTATAGATTCCGATGCTTCCCTTCAGGTGTACTGTATCCCTCGGACGGTCATATTGACGATGAAACACAGAAATTGCATCGGAAATAAATAGAAAAGGTACAATGCCGACTTAAGTACTAGAAGACTCTCTCTTCCTACTGTCTATGTTTTGAACCATTCCTGTGACACTAGTTATAGATTCCGATGCTTCACTTCAGGTTTACTGTATCCCTTGGACCTTCTTATTGACGATGAAACACAGAAATTGCATCGGAATTCAATACAAAAGGCACAATGCCGACTTAACTACAAGAAGACTGAATCTTCTTACTGACTATGCTTTGAACCATTATTGTAACACTAGTTATGGATTCCGATGCTTAACTTCAGAATAACTGTACCCCTCTGACCTTCTTAGTGACGATGAAACACAGAAATTGCATCGGAAATAAATACAAAAAGCACAATGCCGACTTAAGTACAAGAATACTGACTCATCTTACTGTCTATGTTATGAACCATTCCTGTGACACTAGTTATAGATTCCGATGCTTCACTCCAGGTGTACTGTATCCCTTGGACCTTCATATTGACGATGAAACACAGAAATTGCATCGGAAATTAATACAAAAGGCACAATGCCGAATTAAGCACAAGAAGACTAACTCCTCTTACCGTCTATTTTTGAACCAGTCCTGTGACACTAGTTATAGACTCCGATGCTTCACTCCAGGTTTACTGTATCCCTTGGACCTTGTTATTGACGATGAAACACAGGAATTGCATCGGAATTAAATACAAAAGGCACAATGCCGACTCAAGTAAAAGATGTCTGACTCTTCTTACTGTCTATTATATGAACCATTCCTGTGACACTAGTTATAGATTCCGATGCTTCACTCCAGGTTTACTGTATCCCTTGGACCTTGTTATAGACGATGAAACACAGAAATTGCATCAGAATTAAATAGAAAATGCACAATGATGACTTAAGTACAAGAAGGCTGACTATTCTTACTGACTATGTTTCGTACCATTGCTGTGAAAATAGGTATAGATTCCGATGCTTCACTTCGGGATTACTGTATCCCTCTGACATCCGTATTGACGATGAAACACGGAAATTGCATCGGAATTAAATACAAAAGGCACAATGCCGACTTAAGTACAAGAAGTCTGACTCTTCTTACTGTCTATGATTTGAACCATCCCTGTGACACTAGTTATAGATTCCGATGGTTCACTCCAGGTTTACTGCATCCCTTGGTCCTTCTTATTGACGATGAAACACAGAAATTGCATCGGAATTAAATACAAAAGGTACAATGACGACTTAAGTACAAGAAGATTGACTCTTCTTACTGACTATGGTTTGAAACATACCTGTGACACTAGTTATAAATTCCGATGTTTCACTCCAGATTTACTGTATCCCTTGGACCTTCTTATTGACGATGAAGCACAGTAATTGCAGCGGAATTAAATACAAAAGGCACAATGCAAATTAAGTACAAGAAGACTGACTCTTCTTACTATCTACGTTTTGAACCATTCCTGTGACACTAGTTATAGATTCCGATGCTTCACTCCAGGTGTACTGTATTCCTTGGACCTTCATATTGACGATGAAACACAGAAATTGCATCGGAAATTAATACAAAAGGCACAATGCCGACTTAAGGACAAGAAGACTGACTCTTCTTACTGACTGTGTTTTGAACCATTCATGTGACACTAGTTATAGATTCCGATGCTTCACCTAAGGTTTACTGTATCCCTTGGACCTTCTTATTGACGATGAAACACAGAAATTGCATCGGAATTAAATATAAAAGGAACAATGCCGACTTAAGTACAAGAAGACTGACTCTTCTTACTGACTGTGTTTTGAACCATTCATGTGACACTAGTTATAGATTCCGATGCTTCACCTAAGGTTTACTGTATCCCTTGGACCTTCTTATTGACGATGAAACACAGAAATTGCATCGGAATTAAATAGATAAGGCACAATGCCGACTTAAGTACAAGAAGACAGACTCTTCTTACTGACTATGTTTTGAACCATTCCTGTGACACTAGTTATAGATTTCGATGCTTCACTTCAGGTTTACTGTATACCTTGACGTTCGTATTGACGATGAAAGACAGAAATTGCATCGGAATTAAATACAAATGGCACAATGCCGACTTAAGGACAAGAAGACTGACTCTTCTTACTGACTTTGTTTTGAACCATTTCTGTGACACTAGTTATAGATTCCGATGCTTAACTTCAGGATTACTGTAACCCTCTCACCGTCTTAGTGGCGATGAAACACAGAAATTGCATCGGAAATAAATACAAAAAGCACAATGCCGAATTAAGTACAAGAAGACTGACTCTTCTTACTGTCTATTTTTGAACCATTCCTGTGCCACTAGTTATAGACTCCGATGCTTCACTCCAGGTTTACTTTACCCCTCTGATCTTGTTATTGACGATGAGACACAGAAATTGCATCGGAATTAAATGCAATAGGCACAATTACGACTTAACTACAAGAAGACTGACTCTTGTTACTGTCTATGATTTGAATCATTCCGTTGACACTAGTTATAGATTCCGATGCTTCACTCCAGGTTTACTGTATCCCTTGGACCTTCTAATTGACGATGAAACACAGAAATTGCATCGGAATGAAATACAACAATCAAAATGCCAACTTAAGTACACGAAGACTGACTCTTCTTACTGTCTATGTTTTGAACCATTAATGTGACACCAGTTATAGATTCCGATGTTACACTCCAGGTTTACTGTATCCCTAGGACCTTCTTATTGACGATGAAACACAGAAATTGCATCGGAATTAAATACAAAAGGCACAATGCAGACTTAAGGACAAGAAGACTGACTCTTCTTACTGACTTTGTTATGAACCATTCCTGTGACACTAGTTATAGATTCCGATGCTTCACTTCAGGTTTATTCTATCCCTCTGACCTTCTTACTGACGATGAAACACAGAAATTGCATCGGAATTAAATAGAAAAGGCACAACGTCGACTTAAGTACAAGAAGACTGACTCTTCTTACCGACTATGTTTTGAACCATCCCTGTGACACTAGTTATAGATTCCGATGCTTCACTTCAGGTTTACTGTATCCCTTGGACCTTCTTATTGACGATGAAACACAGAAATTGCATCGGAATTAAATACAAAAGGCACAGTGCAACATAAGTAAAAGAAGACTGACTCTTCTTACTGTCTATGTTTGAACCATCCCTGTGACACTAGTTATAGATTCCGATGCTTCACTTCAGGATTACTGTATTCCTCTGACCTTCTTATTGACGATGAAACACAGTAATTGCATCGGAATTAAATAGAAAAGGCACAATGCCGGCTTAGGTACAAGAAGACTGACTCTTCTTACTGTCTATGTTTTGAGCCATCCCTGTGACACTAGTTATAGATTCCAATGCTTCACTTCAGGTTTACTGTATCCCTTGGACCTTCTTATTGGCGATGAAACACAGAAATTGCATCGGAATTAAATACAAAAGGCACAGTGCCGACATAAGTAAGAGAAGACTGACTCTTCTTACTGTCTATGTTTGAACCATCCCTGTGACACTAGTTATAGATTCCGAAGCTTCACTTCACGTTTACTGTATCCTTTGGAGCTTCTTCTTGACGATGAAGCACAGAAATTGCGTCCGAATTAAATACAACAATCAAAATGCCGACTTAAGTACAAGAAGACTGACTCTTCTTACTGTCTATGTTTTGAACCATTCCTGTGACACTAGTTATAGATTCCGATGCTACACTCCAGGTTTACTGTATCCCTTGGACCTTCTTATTGTCGATGAAACACAGAAATTGCATCGGAATTAAATACAACAATCAAAATGCTGACTTAAGTACAAGAAGACTGACTCTTCTTACTGTCTATGTTTTGAACCATTCCATTGACACTAGTTATAGATTCCGATGCTTCACTCCAGGTTTACTGTATCCCTTGGACCTTCTTATTGACGATGAAACACAGAAATTGCATCGGAATTAAATAGAAATGGCACAATTCCGACTTAAGTACAAGAAGTCTGACTCTTCTTACTGACTACGTTTTGAACCATTCCTGAGACACTAGTTATAGGTCCGATGCTTCACTTCAGGTTTACTGTATACCTTGGACCTTCTTATTGACGATGAAACACAGAAATTACATCGGAATTAAATACAAACCGCACAATGCCGACTTAAGTACATAAGACTGACTCTTACTACTGTCTATGTTTTGAAACATTCCTGTGACACTACTTATAAATTCCGATGCTTCACTTCAGGTTTACTGTATCCCTTGGACCTTCTTATTGACGATGAAACACAGAAATTGCATCGGAATTAAATAGAAAAGGTACAATGCCGACTTAAGTACAAGAAGACTGACTCTTCTTACTGACTATGTTTAGAACCATTCCATTGACACAAGTTATAGATTCCGATGCTTCACTCCAGGTTTACTGTATCCCTTGGACCTTCTTATTGACAATGAAACACAGAAATTGCATCGGAATTAAATAGAAATGGCACAATTCCGACTTAAGTACAAGAAGACTGACTCTTCTTACTGACTACGTTTTGAACCATTCCTGAGACACTAGTTATAGATCGGATGCTTCACTTCAGGTTTACTGTATACCTTGGACCTTCTTATTGACGATGAAACACAGAAATTGCATCGGAATTAAATACAAAAGGCACAATGCCGACTTAAGGACAAGAAGACTGACTCTTCATACTGACTATGCTTTGAACCATTCCTGTGACACTAGTTATAGATTCCGATGCTTAACTTCAGGATTACTCTATCCCTCTCACCGTCTTACTGGCGATGCATCACAGAAATTGCATCGGAAATAAATACAATAAGCACAATGCCGAATTAAGTACAAGAATACTGACTCATCTTACAGTTTATGTTTTGAACCGTCCCTGTGACACTAGTTGTGGATTCCGATGCTTCACTTCAGGTTTACTGTATCGCTCTGACCTTTTTATTGACGATGAAACACAGAAATTACATCGGAATTAAATACAAAAGGCACAATGCCGACTTAAGCACAAGAAGACTGACTCTTCTTAATGTCTATGTTTTGAACCATTCCATTGACACTAGTTATAGATTCAGATGCTTCACTCCAGGTTTTCTGTATCCTTTGGACCTTGTTAGTGACGATGAAACACAGAAATTGCATTGGAATTAAATATAAAAGGAACAATGCCGACTTAAGTACAAGAAGACTGACTCTTCTTACTGACTGTGTTTTGATCCATTCATGTGACACTAGTTATAGATTCCGATGCTTCACCTAAGGTTTACTGTATCCCTTGGACCTTCTTATTGACGATGAAACACAGAAATTGCATCGGAATTAAATAGAAAAGGCACAATGCCGACTGAAGTACAAGAAGACTGACTCTTCTTACTGACTATGATTTGAACCATTCCTGTGACACTAGTTATTGATTCCGATGCTTCACTTCAGGTTTACTGTATACCTTGACGTTCGTATTGACGATGAAAGACAGAAATTGCATCGGAATTAAATACAAATGGCACAATGCCGACTTAAGGACAAGAAGACTGACTCTTCTTAATGACCTTGTTTTGAACCATTTCTGTGACACTAGTTATAGATTCCGATGCTTCACTTGAGGTTTACTGTATCCCTTAGACCTTCTTATTGACAATGAAACACAGAAATAGCATCGGAATTAAATACAAAAGGCACAATGACGAATTAAGTACAAGAAGACTGACTCTTCTTTCTGTCTATGCTTTGAACCGTTCCTGTGACACTAGTTATTAATACCGATGCTTCACTCCAGGTTTACTGAATCCCTTGGACCTTCTTATTGACGATGAAACACAGAAATTGCATCGGAATTCAATACAAAAGGCACAATGCCGACTTAACTACAAGAAGACTGACTCATCTTACTGACTATGCTTTGAACCATTCCTGTGACACTAGTTATAGATTCCGATGCTTAACTTCAGGATTACTGTAACCCTCTCACCGTCTTAGTGGCGTTGAAACACAGAAATTGCATCGGAAATAAATACAAAAAGCACAATGCCGAAATAAGTATAAGAATACTGACTCATCTTACTGTTTATGTTTTGAACCGTCCCTGTGACACTAGTTATAGATTCCGATGCTTCACTCCAGGTTTACTGTATCCCTTGGACCTTCTTATTGACGGTGAAACAGAGAAATTGCATCGGAATTAAATACAAAAGGCACAGTGCCTACTTAAGTACAAGAAGACTAACTCTTCTTACTGACTATGTTTTGAACCATTCCTGTGACACTAGTTGTGGATTCTGATTCTTCACTTCAGGTTTACTGTATCGCTCTGACCTTCTTATTGACGAGGAAACACAGAAATTGCATCGGAATGAAATACAAAAGGCACAATGACGAATTTAGTACAAGAAGACTGACTCTTCTTACTGTCTATTTTTGAACCATTCCCGTGCCACTAGTTATAGACTCCGATGCTTCACTCCAGGTTTACTTTACCCCTCTGATCTTGTTATTGACGATGAGACACAGAAATTGCATCGGAATTAAATACAATATGCACAATTACGACTTAAGTACAAGAAGACTGACTCTTCTTACTGTCTATGATTTGAATGATTCCATTGTCACTAGTTATAGATACCGATGCTTCACTCCAGGTTTACTGTATCCCTTGGACCTTCTAATTGACGATGAAACACAGAAATTGCATCGGGATTAAATACAACAATCAAAATGCCAACTTAAGTACACGAAGACTGACTCTTCTTACTGTCTATGTTTTGAACCATTAATGTGACACCAGTTATAGATTCCGATGCTACACTCCAGGTTTACTGTATCCCTAGGACCTTCTTATTGACGATGAAACACAGAAATTGCATCGGAATTAAATACAAAAGGCACAATGCAGACTTAAGGACAAGAAGACTGACTCTTCTTACTGACTTTGTTATGAACCATTCCTGTGACACTAGTTATAGATTCCGATGCTTCACTTCAGGTTTATTCTATCCCTCAGGCCTTCTTACTGACGATGAAACACAGAAATTGCATCGGAATTAAATAGAAAAGGCACAATGTCGACTTAAGTACAAGAAGACTGACTCTTCTTACTGACTATGTTTTGAACCATCCCTGTGTCACTAGTTATAGATTCCGATGCTTCACTTCAGGTTTACTGTATCCCTTGGACCTTCTTATTGACGATGAAACACAGAAATTGCATCGGAATTAAATACAAAAGGCACAGTGCAACATAAGTAAAAGAAGACTGACTTTTCTTACTGTCTATGTTTGAACCATCCCTGTGACACTAGTTATAGATTCCGATGCTTCACTTCAGGATTACTGTATCCCTCTGACCTTCTTATTGACGATGAAACACAGAAATTGCATCGGAATGAAATAGAAAAGGCAAAATGCCGGCTTAGCTACAAGAAGACTGACTCTTCTTACTGTCTATGTTTTGAGCCATCCCTGTGACACTAGTTATTGATTCCGATGCTTCACTTCAGGTTTACTGTATCCCTTGGACCTTCTTATTGGCGATGAAACACAGAAATTGCATCGGAATTAAATGCAAAAGGCCCAGTGCCGACATAAGTAAAAGGGGACTGACTCTTCTTACTGTCTATGTTTGAACCATCCCTGTGACACTAGTTATAGATTCCGAAGCTTCACTTCAGGTTTACTGTATCCTTTGGAGCTTCTTCTTGACGATGAAGCACAGAAATTGCATCCGAATTAAATACAACAATCAAAATGCCGACTTAAGTACAAGAAGACTGACTCTTCTTACTGTCTATGTTTTGAACCATTCCTGTGACACTAGTTATAGATTCCGATGCTTTACTCCAGGTTTACTGTATCCATAGGACCTTGTTATTGACGATGAAACACAGAAATTGCATCGGAATTAAATAGAAAAGGTACAATGCCGACTTAAGTACAAGAAGACTGACTCTTCTTACTGACTATGTTTTGAACCATTCCATTGACACAAGTTATAGATTCCGATGCTTCACTCCAGGTTTACTGTATCCCTTGGACCTTCTTATTGACGATGAAACACAGAAATTGCATCGGAATTAAATTGAAATGGCACAATTCCGACTTAAGTACAAGAAGACTGACTCTTCTTACTGACTACGTTTTGAACCATTCCTGAGACACTAGTTATAGATCCGATGCTTCACTTCAGGTTTACTGTATACCTTGGACCTTCTTATTGACGATGAAACACAGAAATTACATCGGAATTAAATACAAACCGCACAATGCCGACTTAAGTACATAAGACTGACTCTTACTACTATCTATGTTTTGAACCATTCCTGTGACACTAGTTATAAATTCCGATGCTTCACTTCAGGTTTACTGTATCCCATGGACCTTCTTATTGACGATGAAACACAGAAATTTCATCGGAATTAAATACAAAAGTCACAATGCCGATTTAAGTAGATGTAGACCGACTCTTCCTACTGACTATGTTTTGAACCATTCCTGTGACACCAGTTACAGATTCCGTTGCTTCACTTGAAGTTTACTGTATCCCTTGGACCTTCTTATTGACGATGAAACACAGAAATTGCATCGGAAATAAATACAGAAGGCACAATGCCGACTTAAGATAAAGAGATCTGACTCTTCCTACTGTCTAAGATTTGAAAAAATTCCAGTGACACTAGTTATAGATTCCGATGCTTCACTTCAGGATTACTGTATCCCTCTGACCTTCTAATTGACGATGAAACACAGAAATAGCATCGGAATGAAGTACAAATGGCACAATGCCGACTTAAGTACAAGAAGACTGACTCTTCTTACTGACTATGTTTTGAACCATTCCTGTGATACAAGTTACAAATTCCGATGCTTCACTTCAGGTTTTCTGTATCCCTTGGACCTTCTTATTGACGACGAAACACAGAAATTGCATCGCAATTAAATACAAAAGGCACAGTGCAGAATTAAAACCAAGGAGACTGACTATTCTTACTGTCTATGTTTTGACCATTCCTGTAACACTAGTTATAGATTCCGATGCTTCACTCCAGGTTTTCTGTATCCCTTGTACCTTCTTATTGACGATGAAACACAGAAATTGCATCGGAATTAAATAGAAAAGGCACAATGCCGACTTAAGTACAAGAAGACTGACTCTTCTTACTGACTATGTTTTGAACCATTCCTGTGACACTAGTTATAGATTCCGATGCTTCACTTCAGGATTACTGTATCCCTCTGACCTTCTTATTGACGATGAAACACAGAACTTGCATCGGAATTAAATAGAAAAGGCACAATGCCGGCTTAGGTACAAGAAGACTGACTCTTCTTACTGTCAATGATATGAACCATCCCTGTGACACTAGTTATAGATTCCGATGCTTCACTTCAGGTTTACTGTATCCCTTGGACCTTCTTATTGACGATGAAACACAGAAATTGCATCGCAATTAAATACAAAAGGCACAGTGCCAACATAAGTAGAAGAAGACTGACTCTTCTTACTGTCTATAGTTTGAATCATCCCTGTGACACTAGTTATAGATTCCGAAGCTTCACTTCAGATTTACTGTATCCTTTGGGCCTTCTTCTTGACGATGAAGCACAGAAATTGCATCGGAATTAAATACAACAATCAAAATACCGACTTAAGTACAAGAAGACTGACTCTTCTTACTGTCTATGTTTTGAATCATTCCTGTGACACTAGTTATAGATTCCGATGCTACACTCGAGGTTTACTGTATCCCTTGGACCTTCTTATTGACGAAGAAACACAGAAATTGCATCGGAATTAAATACAACAATCAAAATGTCGACTTAAGTACAAGAAGACTGACTCTTCTTACTGTCTATTTTTTGTACCATTGCATTGACACTAGTTATAGATTCCGATGCTTCACTCCAGGTTTACTGTATCCATTGGACATTGTTATTGACGATGAAACACAGAAATTGCATCGGAATTAAATAGCAAAGGTACAATACCGACTTAAGTACAAGAAGACTGACTCTTCTTACTGACTATGTTTTGAACCATTCCTGTGATACAAGTTACTAATTCCGATGCTTCACTTCAGGTTTACTGCGTCCCTTGGACCTTCATAGTGACGATGAAACACAGAAATCGCATCAGAATTAAATAGAAAATGCACAATGATGACTTAAGTACAAGAAGACTGACTATTCTTACTGACTATGTTTTGAACCATTCCTGTGATACAAGTTACAAATTCCGATGCTTCACTTCAGGTTTACTGTATCCCTTGGACCTTCTTATTGACGATGAAACACAGAAATTGCATCGGAGTTTAATACAAAAGGCACAATGCCGACTTAAGTACATGAAGACTAACTCTTCTTACTGTCTATGTTTTGAACCATCCCTGTGTCACTAGTTATAGATTCCGATGCTTCACTCCAGGTTTACTGTATCCCTTGGCCCGTCTTATTGACGATGAGACACAGAAATAGCATCGGAATTAAATTCAAATGGCACAATGCCGACTTTAGTACAAGAAGACTGACTCTTCTTACTGACTATGTTTTGAACCATTCCTGTGATACAAGTTACAAATTCCGATGCTTCACTTCAGGTTTACTGTATCCCTTGGACCTTCTTATTGACGATGAAACACAGAAATTGCATCGGAGTTTAATACAAAAGGCACAATGCCGACTTAAGTACATGAAGACTAACTCTTCTTACTGTCTATGTTTTGAACCATCCCTGTGTCACTAGTTATAGATTCCGATGCTTAACTCCAGGTTTACTGTATCCCTTGGTCCTTCTTATTGACAATGAAACACAGAAATTGCATCGGAAATTAATACAAATGGCACATTCCGACCTAAGTACATGAAGACTGACTCTTCTTACTGACTATGTTTTGAACCATTCCTGTGACACTAGTTATAGATTCCGATGCTTCACTCCAGGTTTACTGTATCCCTTGGACCTTTTTATTGACGATGAAACACAGAAATTGCATCGGAATTAAATACAAAAGGCACAATGCCGACTTAGGTACAAGAAGACTGACTCTTCTTACTGACTATGATTTGTACCATTCCTGTGACACTAGTTATAGATTCCGATGGTTCACCTCAGGTTTACTGTATTTCATGGACCTTCTTCATGACGATGAAACACAGAAATTGCATCGGAATTAAATACAAAAGGCAAAATGCCGACTTAAGTACACGAAGACTGACTCTTCTTACTGTCTATGTTTTGAACCATTCCTGTGACACTAGTTATAGATTCCGATGCTACACTCCAGGTTTACTGTATCCCTTGGAGCTTCTTATGACGATGAAACACTGAAATTGCATCGGAATTAAATACAAAAGGCACAATGCCGACTTAAGGACAAGTAGACTGACTCTTCTTACTGACTTTGTTTTCAACCGTTCCTGTGACACTAGTTATAGATTCCGATGGTTCACTTCAGGATTACTGTATCCCTCTGATCTTCTTATTGGCGATGAAACACAGAAATTGCATCGGAATATAAATAGAAAAGGCACAATGCCGACTTAAGTACAAGAAGACTGACTCTTCTTACGGTCTATGTTCTGAACCATCCCTGTGACACTAGTTATAGATTCCGATGCTTCACTCCAGGTTTACTGTATCCCTAGGTCCTTCTTATTGACGATGAAACATAGAAATTGCATCGGAATTAAATAGAAAAGGCACAATGCCGACTTAAGTACAAGAAGACTGACTCTCCTTACTGACTATGCTTTGAACCATTCCTGTGACACTAGTTATCAATTCCGATGCTTCACTTGAGATTTACTGTATCCCTTGGACCTTCTTATTGACGATGAAACACAGAAATTGCATCGGAATTAAATACAAAAGGCACAGTGCAGAATTAAGTACAAGGAGACTGACTATTCTTACTGTCTATGTTTTGAACCATTCCTGTAACACTAGTTATAGATTCCGATGCTTCACTTCAGGTTTACTGTATCCCTTGGACCTTCTTATTGACGATGAAACACAGAAATTGCATCGGAATTAAATACAAAAGGCACAGTGCCGACATAAGTAGAAGAAGACTGACTCTTCTTACTGTCTACGTTTTGAATCATCCCTGTGACACTAGTTATAGATTCCGAAGCATCACGTCAGGTTTACTGTATCCTTTGGACCTTCTTCTTGACGATGAAGCACAGATATTGCATCGGAATTAAATACAACAATCAAAATGCCGACTTAAGTACAAGAAGACTGACCCTTCTTACTGTCTATGTTTTGAACCATTCCTGTGACACTAGTTATAGATTCCGACGCTACACTCCAGGTTTACTGTATCCCTTGGACCTTCTTATTGACGATGAATCACAGAAATTGCATCGGAATTAAATACAACAATCAAAATGCCGACTTAAGTACAAGAAGACTGACTCTTCTTACTGTCTATGTTTTGAACCATTCCATTGACACTAGTTATAGATTCCGATGCTTCACTCCAGGTTTACTGTATCCATTGGACCTTGTTATTGACGATGAAACACAGAAATTGCATCGGAATTAAATAGGAAAGGTACAATGCCGACTTAAGTACAAGAAGACTGACTCTTCTTACTGACTATGATTTGAACCATTCCTGTGATACAAGTTACAAATTCCGATGCTTCACTTCAGGTTTACTGTATCCCTTGGACCTTCTTGTTGACGATGAAACACAGAAATTGCATCGGAATTAAATACAAAAGGCACAATGCAGAATGAAGTACAAGAAGACTGACTCTTCTTACTGTCTATGATTTGAACCATTCCTGTGACACTAGTTATAGATTCCGTTGCTTCACTCCAGGTTTTAGTGTATCCCTTGGAACTTCTTATTGTTGATGAAACACAGAAATTGCATCGGAATTAAATACAAAAGGCACAATGCCGACTTAAGGACAAGACGACTTACTCTTCTTACTGACTATGTTTTAAACCATTCCTGTGACACTAGCTATACATTCCGATGCTTCACCTCAGGTTTACTGTATACCTTGGACCTTCCTATTGACGACGAAACACAGAAATTGCATCGCAATTAAATACATAAGGCAAAATGCCGACTTAAGTACAAGAAGACTGACTCTTCTTACTGACTTTGTTTTGAACCATTTCTGTGACACTAGTTATAGATTCCGATGCTTCACTCCAGGTTTTACTGTATCCCTTGGAACTTCTTATTGTCGATGAAACACAGAAATTGCATCGGAATTAAATACAAAAGGCACAATGCCGACTTAAGGACACGAAGACTGACTCTTCTTACTGACTTTGTTTTGAACCATTTCTGTGACACTAGTTATAGATTCCGATGCTTCGCTTCAGGTTTATTATATCCCTCTGACACTCTTATTGACGATGAAACACAGAAATTGCATCGGAATTAAATAGAAAAGGCACATGCCGACTTAAGTACAACAAGACTGACTCTTCTTACTGACTATGTTTTGAACCATTCCTGTGACACTAGTTATCGATTCCGATGCTTCACTTCAGGATTACTGTATCCCTCTGACCTTCTTATTGACGATGAAACACAAAAATTGCATCGGAATTAAATACAAAAGGCAAATTGCCGACTGAAGTACACGAAGACTGACTCTTCTTACTGCCTATGTTTTGAACCATTCCTGTGACAGTAGTTATAAATTCCGATGCTTCACTCCAGGTTTACTGTATCCCTTGGACCTTCCTATTGACGATGAAACACAGAAATTGCATCGGAATTAAATACAAAAGGCACAATGAAGACTTAAGTACAAGAAGACCAACTCTTCTTACTGACTATGATTTGAACCATTCCTGTGACACTAATTATGGATTCCGATGCTTCAATTCGGGTTTACTGTATCCCTCTTACCTTCTTATTGACGATGAAACACAAAAATTGCATCGGAATTAAATACAAAAGGCAAAATGCCGACTGAAGTGCACGAAGACTGACTCTTCTTACTGTCTATGTTTTGAACCATTCCTGTGACACTAGTTACAGATTCCGATGCTTCACTCCAGGTTTACTGTATCCCTTGGACCTTCTTATGGACGACGAAACACAGAAATTGCATCGGAATTAAATACAAAACGCACAATGCAGAATTAAGTACAAAAAGACTGACTCTTCCTACTGTCTATGTTTTGAACCATTCCTGTGACACTAGTTATAGATTCCGTTGCTTCACGCCAGGTTTTAGTGTATCCCTTGGAACTTCTTATTGTCGATGAAACACAGAAATTGCATCGGAATTAAATACAAAAGGCACAATGCCGACTTAAGGACAAGACGACTGACTCTTCTTACTGACTATGTTTTGAACCATTCCTGTGACACTAGCTATTGATTCCGATGCTTCACCTCAGGTTTACTGTATACCGTGGACCTTCATATTGACGACGAAACACAGAAATTGCATCGGAATTAATTCCAAACGGCACAATGCCGACTTAAGGACAAGAAGACTGACTCTTCTTACAGACTTTGCTTTGAACTATTCCTGTGACACTAGTTATAGATTCCGATGCTTCACTTCAGGTTTATTGTATACCTCTGACCCTCTTATTGACGATGAAACACAGAAATTGCATCGGAATTAATTAGAAAAGGCACAATGTCGACGTAAGTACAAGAAGACTGACTCTTCTTACTGTTTATGTTTTGAACCATTCCTGTGACACTAGTTAAAGATTCCGATGCTTCACTCCAGGTTTACAGTATCCCTTGGACATTCTTATTGACGATGAAACACAGAAATTGCATCGGAATTAAATAGAAAAGGCACAATGCCGACTTAAGTACAAGAAGACTGTCTCTTCTTACTGACTATGATTTGAACCATTCCTGTGACACTAGTTATAGATTCCGATGCTTCACGTCAGGATTACTGTATCCCTCTGACCTTCTTATTGACTTTGAAACACAGAAATTGCATCGGAACTAAATAGAAAAGGCACAATGCCGACTTAAGTACAAGAAGTCTGACTCTTCTTACTGTCTATGTTTTGAACCATCCCTGTGACACTAGTTATAGATTCCGATGTTTCACTATAGGTTTACTGTACCCCTTGGTCCTTCTTATTGACGATGAAACACAGAAATTGCATCGGAATTAAATACAAAAGGCACAATGCCGACTTAAGTACAAGAAGACTGACACACCTTCCTGGCTATGTTTTAAACCATTCCTGTGAAACTAGTTATAAATTCCGATGCTTGACTTCAGGTTTACTGTATCGCTTGGACCTTCTTATTGACGATGAAACACAGAAATTGCATCGGAATTAAATACATAATGCACAAAGTAGAATTAAGTACAAGAAGACTGACTCTTCTTACTGTCTATGTTTTGAAACATTCCTGTGACACTAGTTATAGATTCCGATGCTTCACTCCAGGTTTACTGTATCCATTGGACCTTCTTATTGACGATGAAACAAGAAATTGCATCGGAATTAAATACAAAAGGCACAATGCCGACTTACGTACAAGAAGACTGACTCTCCTTACTGACTATGTTTTGAACCATTCCTGTGACACTAGTTATCAATTCCGATGCTTCACTTGAGGTTTACTGTATCCCTTGGACCATCTTATTGACGATGAAACACAGAAATTGCATCGGAATTAAATACAAAAGGCACAGTGCAGAATTAAGTACAAGGAGACTGACTATTCTTACTGTCTATGTTTTGAACCATTCCTGTAACACTAGTTATAGATTCCGATGCTTCACTTCAGGTTTACTGTATCCCTTGGACCTTCTTATTGACGATGAAACACAGAAATTGCATCGGAATTAAATACAAAAGGCACAGTGCCGACATAAGTAGAAGAAGACTGACTCTTCTTACTGTCTACGTTTTGAATCATCCCTGTGACACTAGTTATAGATTCCGAAGCATCACGTCAGGTTTACTGTATCCTTTGGACCTTCTTCTTGACGATGAAGCACAGAAATTGCATCGGAATTAAATACAACAATCAAAATGCCGACTTAAGTACAAGAAGACTGACCCTTCTTACTGACTATGTTTTGAACCATTCCTGTGACACTACTTATAGATTCAGACGCTACACTCCAGGTTTACTGTATCCCTTGGACCTTCTTATTGACGATGAAACACAGAAATTGCATCGGAATTAAATACAACAATCAAAATGTCGACTTAAGTACAAGAAGACTGACTCTTTTTACTGTCTATGTTTTGAACCATTCCATTGACACTAGTTATAGATTCCGATGCTTCACTCCAGGTTTACTGTATCCATTGGACCTTGTTATTGACGATGAAACACAGAAATTGCATCGGAATTAAATAGCAAAGGTACAATGCCGACTTAAGTACAAGAAGACTGACTCTTCTTACTGACTATGATTTGAACCATTCCTGTGATACAAGTTACAAATTCCGATGCTTCACTTCAGGTTTACTGTATCCCTTGGACCTTCTTGTTGACGATGAAACACAGAAATTGCATCGGAATTAATACAAATGGCACAATGCAGAATTAACTACAAGAAGACTGACTCTTCTTACTGTCTATGATTTGAACCATTCCTGTGACACTAGTTATAGATTCCGTTGCTTCACTCCAGGTTTTAGTGTATCCCTTGGAACTTCTTATTGTTGATTTAACACAGAAATTGCATCGGAATTAAATACAAAAGGCACAATGCCGACTTAAGGACAAGACGACTTACTCTTCTTACTGACTATGTTTTAAACCATTCCTGTGACACTAGCTATACATTCCGATGCTTCACCTCAGGTTTACTGTATACCTTGGACCTTCCTATTGACGACGAAACACAGAAATTGCATCGCAATTAAATACATAAGGCAAAATGCCGACTTAAGTACAAGAAGACTGACTCTTCTTACTGACTTTGTTTTGAACCATTTCTGTGACACTAGTTATAGATTCCGATGCTTCGCTTTAGGTTTATTATATCCCTCTGACATTCTTATTGACGATGAAACACAGAAATTGCATCGGAATTAAATAGAAAAGGCACATGCCGACTTAAGTACAACAAGACTGACTCTTCTTACTGACTATGTTTTGAACCATTCCTGTGACACTAGTTATCGATTCCGATGCTTCACTTCAGGATTACTGTATCCCTCTGACCTTCTTATTGACGATGAAACACAAAAATTGCATCGGAATTAAATACAAAAGGCAAATTGCCGACTGAAGTACACGAAGACTGACTCTTCTTACTGTCTATGTTTTGAACCATTCCTGTGACACTAGTTACATATTCCGATGCTGCACTCCAGGTTTACTGTATCCCTTGGACCTTCCTATTGGCGATGAAACACAGAAATTGCATCGGAATTAAATACAAAAGGCACAATGCCGACTTAAGTACAAGAAGACTAACTCTTCTTACTGACTATGATTTGAACCATTCCTGTGACACTAATTATGGATTCCGATGCTTCAATTCGGGTTTACTGTATCCCTCTGACCATCTTATTGACGATGAAACACAAAAATTGCATCGGAATTAAATACAAAAGGCAAAATGCCGACTGAAGTGCACGAAGACTGACTCTTCTTACTGTCTATGTTTTGAACCATTCCTGTGACACTAGTTACAGATTCCGATGCTTCACTCCAGGTTTACTGTATCCCTTGGACCTTCTTATTGACGATGAAACACAGAAATTGCATCGGAATTAAATACAAAACGCACAATGTAGAATTAAGTACAAAAAGACTGACTCTTCCTACTGTCTATGTCTTGAACCATTCCTGTGACACTAGTTATAGATTCCGTTGCTTCACGCCAGGTTTTAGTGTATCCCTTGGAACTTCTTATTGTCGATGAAACACAGAAATTGCATCGGAATTAAATACAAAAGGCACAATGCCGACTTAAGGACAAGACGACTGACTCTTCTTACTGACTATGTTTTGAACCATTCCTGTGACACTAGCTATTGATTCCGATGCTTTACCTCAGGTTTACTGTATACCTTGGACCTTCATATTGACGACGAAACACAGAAATTGCATCGGAATTAATTCCAAACGGCACAATGCCGACTTAAGGACAAGAAGACTGACTCTTCTTACAGACTTTGCTTTGAACTATTCCTGTGACACTAGTTATAGATTCCGATGCTTCCCTTCAGGTTTATTGTATACCTCTGACCCTCTTATTGACGATGAAACACAGAAATTGCATCGGAATTAAATAGAAAAGGCACAATGTCGACGTAAGTACAAGAAGACTGACTCTTCTTACGGTTTATGTTTTGAACCATTCCTGTGACACTAGTTAAAGATTCCGATGCTTCACTCCAGGTTTACAGTATCCCTTGGACATTCTTATTGACGATGAAACACAGAAATTGCATCGGAATTAAATAGAAAAGGCACAATGCCGACTTAAGTACAAGAAGACTGACTCTTCTTACTGACTATGATTTGAACCATTCCTGTGACACTAGTTATAGATTCCGATGCTTCACTTCAGGATTACTGTATCCCTCTGACCTTCTTATTGACTTTGAAACACAGAAATTGCATCGGAACTAAATAGAAATGGGCACAATGCCGACTTAGGTACAAGAAGTCTGACTCTTCTTACTGTCTATGTTTTGAACCATCCCTTTGACTCTAGTTATAGATTCCGATGTTTCACTCCAGGTTTACTGTATCCCTTGGTCCTTCTTATTGACGATGAAACACAGAAATTGCATCGGAATTAAATACAAAAGGCACAATGCCGACTTAAGTACAAGAAGACTGACACACCTTCCTGGCTATATTTTGAACCATTCCTGTGAAACTAGTTATAAATTCCGATGCTTCACTTCAGGTTTACTGTATCGCTTGGACCTTCTTATTGACGATGAAACACAGAAATTGCATCGGAATTAAATACAAAATGCACAAAGTAGAATTAAGTACAAGAAGACTGACTCTTCTTACTGTCTATGTTTTGAAACAATCCTGTGACACTAGTTATAGATTCCGATGCTTCACTCCAGGTTTACTGTATCCATTGGACCTTCTTATTGACGATGAAACAAGAAAATGCATCGGAATTAAATACAAAAGGCACAATGCCGACTTAAGGACAAGAAGACTGACTCTTCTTACTGACTTTGTTTTGAACCATTTCTGTGACACTAGTTTAGATTCCGATGCTTCGCTTCAGGTTTATTGTATCCTTCGGACATTCTTATTGACGATGAAACACAGAAATTGCATCGGAATTAAATAGAAAAGGCAAAATGCCGACGTAAGTACAACAAGACTGACTCTTCTTACTGACTATGTTTGAACCGTTCCTGTGACACTAGTTATCGATTCCGATGCTTCACTTCAGGATTACTGTATCCCTCTGACCTTCTTATTGACTATGAAACACAGAAATTGCATCGGAATTAAATAGAAAAGGCACAATGCCGACTTAAGTACAAGATGACTGACTCTTCTTACTGTCTATGTTTTGAACCATCCCTGTGACACTAGTTATAGATTCCGATGCTTCACTCCAGGTCTATCGTATCCCTTGGACCTTCTTATTGACGATGAAACACAGAAATTGCATCGGAATTAAATACAAAAGGCACAATGCCGACTTAAGTAGAAGAAGACTGACTCTTCGTACTGACTATGATTTGAACCATTCCTGTGACACTAGCTATAGATTTCGATGTTTCACTTCAGGTTTACTGTACCCCTCTGACCTTCTAATTGACTAAGAAACACAGAAATAGCATCGGAATTAAAATCAAAAGGCACAATGGCGACTTAAGTACAAGAAGTCTGACTCTTCTTACTATCTTTTATTTGAACCATTCCATTGACACTACTTATAGATTCCGATGCTTCACTCCAGGTTTACTGTGTCCCTTGGACCTTGTTATTGACGATGAATCACAGAAATTACATCGGAATTAAAGTGAAAAGTACAATGCCGACTTAAGAAAAGAAGACTGACTCTTCTTACTGACTATGATTTGTACCATTCCTGTGACACTAGTTATAGATTCCGATGCTACACTCCAGGTTTACTGTATCCCTTGGACCTTCTTATTGACGATGAAACACTGAAATTGCACCGAAATAAATACAAAAGGCACAATGCCGACTTAAGTACAAGAAGACTGACTCTTCTTACTGACTATGATTTGAACCATTCCTGTGACACTAGTTATAGATTCCGATGCTTCACTTCAGGATTACTGTATCCCTCTGACCTTCTTATTGACTTTGAAACACAGAAATTGCATCGGAACTAAATAGAAAAGGCACAATGCCGACTTAAGTACAAGAAGTCTGACTCTTCTTACTGTCTATGTTTTGAACCATCCCTGTGACACTAGTTATAGATTCCGATGTTTCACTCCAGGTTTACTGTATCCCTTGGTCCTTGTTATTGACGATGAAACACAGAAATTGCATCGGAATTAAATACAAAAGGCACAATGCCGACTTAAGTACAAGAAGACTGACACACCTTCCTGGCTATGTTTTGAACCATTCCTGTGAAACTAGTTATAAATTCCGATGCTTCACTTCAGGTTTACTGTATCGCTTGGACCTTCTTATTGACGATGAAACACAGAAATTGCATCGGAATTAAATACAAAATGCACAAAGTAGAATTAAGTACAAGAAGACTGACTCTTCTTACTGACTTTGTTTTGAACCATTTCTGTGACACTAGTTTAGATTCCGATGCTTCGCTTCAGGTTTATTGTATCCCTCGGACATTCTTATTGACGATGAAACACAGAAATTGCATCGGAATTAAATAGAAAAGGCACAATGCCGACGTAAGTACAACAAGACTGACTCTTCTTACTGAGTATGTTTTGAACCGTTCCTGTGACACTAGTTATCGATTCCGATGCTTCACTTCAGGATTACTGTATCCCTCTGACCTTCTTATTGACTATGAAACACAGAAATTGCATCGGAATTAATTAGAAAAGGCACAATGCTGACTTAAGTACAAGATGACAGACTCTTCTTACTGTCTATGTTTTGAACCATCCCTGTGACACTAGTTATAGATTCCGATGCTTCACTCCAGGTCTACCGTATCCCTTGGTCCTTCTTGTTGACGATGAAACACAGAAATTGCATCGGAATTAAATACAAAAGGCACAATGCCGACTTAAGAACAAGAAGACTGACTCTCCCTACTGACTATGTATTGAACCATTCATGTGACACTAGTTATAAATTCCGATGCTTCACTTTAGGTTTACTGTATCCCTTGGACCTTCTTATTGACGATGAAACACAGAAAATGCATCGGAATTAAATACAAAAGGCACAATGCCGACTTAAGTACAAGAAGACCGACTCTTCCTACTGACTATGTTTTGAACCATTCCTGTGACACCCGTTATAGATTGCGACGCTTCACTTGATGGTTACAGTATCCCTTGGACCTTCTTATTGACGATGAAACACAGAAATTGCATCGGAATTAAATACAAAAGGCACAATGATGACTTAAGTACAAGAAGACTGACTATTCTTACTGACTATGATTTGAACCATTCCTGTCACACTAGTTATAGATTCCGATGCTTCACTTCAGGATTACTGTATCCCTCTGACCTTCTTATTGACGATGAAACACAGAAATTGCATCGGAGTTAAATACAAAAGGCACAATGCCGACTTAAGTGCAAGAAGACTGACTCTTCTTACTGTCTATGTTTTGAACCATACCTGTGTCACTAGTTATAGATTCCGATGCTTCACTCCAGGTTTACTGTATCCCTTGGCCCGTCTTATTGACGATGAAACACAGAAATAGCATCGGAATTAAATACAAATGGCACAATGCCGACTTAAGTACAAGAAGACTGACTCTTCTTACTGACTATGATTTGAACCATTCCTGTGATACAAGTTACAAATTCCGATGCTTCACTTCAGGTTTACTGTATTCCTTGGACCTTCTTATTGACGATGAAACACAGAAATTGCATCGGAATTAAATACAAAAGGCACAGTGCAGAATTAAGCACAAGGAGACTGACTCTTCTTACTGTCTATGTTTTGAACCATTCCTGTGCCACTAGTTATAGATTCCGATGCTTCACTCCAGGTCTACTGTATCCCTCGGTCCTTCTTATTGACAATAAAACACAGAAATTTCATCGGAATGAAATAGAAAAGGCACAATGCCGTTTTAAGTACAAGAAGACTGAGTCTTCTTACTGACTATGTTTTGAACCATTCCTGTGACACTAGTTATAGATTCCGATGCTTCACTTCAGGATTACTGTATCCCTCTGACCTTCGTATTGACGATGAAACACAGAAATTGCATCGGAGTTTAATACAAAAGGCACAATGCCGACTTAAGTACAAGAAGACTGACTCTTCTCACTGTCTATGTTTTGAACCATCCCTGTGTCACTAGTTATAGATTCCGATGCTTAACTCCAGGTTTACTGTATCCCTTGGTCCTTCTTATTGACAATGAAACACAGAAATTGCATCGGAAATTAATACAAATGGCACATTCCGACCTAAGTACATGAAGACTGACTCTTCTTACTGACTATGTTTTGAACCATTCCTGTGACACTAGTTATAGATTCCGATGCTTCACTCCAGGTTTACTGTATCCCTTGGACCTTCTTATTGACGATGAAACACAGAAATTGCATCGGAATTAAATACAAAAGGCACAATGCCGACTTAAGTACAAGAAGACTGACTCTTCGTACTGACTATGTTTTGAACCATTCCTGTGACACTAGCTATAGATTCCGATGTTTCACTTCAGGTTTACTGTACCCCTCTGACCTTCTAATTGACTAAGAAACACAGAAATAGCATCGGAATTAAAATCAAAAGGCACAATGCCGACTTAAGTACAAGAAGTCTGACTCTTCTTCCTATCTTTGATTTGAACCATTCCATTGACACTACTTATAGATTCCGATGCTTCACTCCAGGTTTACTGTGTCCCTTGGACCTTGTTATTGACGATGAATCACAGAAATTGCATCGGAATTAAAGTGAAAAGTACAATGCCGACTTAAGAAAAGAAGACTGACTCTTCTTACTGACTATGATTTGTACCATTCCTGTGACACTAGTTATAGATTCCGATGCTACACTCCAGGTTTACTGTATCCCTTGGACCTTCTTATTGACGATGAAACACTGAAATTGCATCGGAATTAAATACAAAAGGCACAATGCCGACTTAAGGACAAGTAGACTGACTCTTCTTACTGACTTTGTTTTCAACCGTTCCTGTGACACTAGTTATAGATTCCGATGGTTCACTTCAGGGTTACTGTATCCCTCTGATCTTCTTATTGACGATGAAACACAGAAATTGCATCGGAATATAAATAGAAAAGGCACAATGCCGACTTAAGTACAAGAAGACTGACTCTTCTTACGGTCTATGTTCTGAACCATCCCTGTGACACTAGTTATAGATTCCGATGCTTCACACCATGTTTACTGTATCCCTTGGTCCTTCTTATTGACGATGAAACACAGAAATTCCATCGGAATTAAATAGAAAAGGTACAATGCCAACTTAAGTACAAGAAGACTGACTCTCCTTACTGACTATGTTTTGAACCAGTCCTGTGACACTAGTTATCAATTCCGATGCTTCACTTGAGGTCTACTGTATCCCTTGGACCTTCTTATTGACGATGAAACACAGAAATTGCATCGGAATTAAATACAAAATGCACAAGTGCAGAATTAAGTACAAGGAGACTGACTATTCTTACTGTCTATGTTTTGAACCATTCCTGTAACACTAGATATAGATTCCGATGCTTCACTTCAGGTTTACTGTATCCCTTGGACCTTCTTATTGACGATGAAACACAGAAATTGCATCGGAATTAAATACAAAAGGCACAGTGCCGACATAAGTAGAAGAAGACTGACTCTTCTTACTGTCAACGTTTTGAATCATCCCTGTGACACTAGTTATAGATTCCGAAGCTTCACTTCAGGTTTACTGTATCCTTTGGACCTTCTTCTTGACGATGAAGCACAGAAATTGCATCGGAATTAAATACAACAATCAAAATGCCGACTTAAGTACAAGAAGACTGACACTTCATACTGTCTATGTTTTGAACCATTCCTGTGACACTAGTTATAGATTCCGACGCTACACTCCAGGTTTACTGTATCCCTTGGACCTTCTTATTGACGATGAAACACAGAAATTGCATCGGAATTAAATACAACAATCAAAATGCCGACTTTAGTACAAGAAGACTGACTCTTCTTACTGTCTATGTTTTGAACCATTCCATTGACACTAGTTATAGATTCCGATGCTTCACTCCAGGTTTACTGTATCCATTGGACCTTGTTATTGACGATGAAACACAGAAATTGCATCGGAATTAAATAGCAAAGGTACAATGCCGACTTAAGTACAAGAAGACTGACTCTTCTTACTGACTATGTTTTGAACCATTCCTGTGATACAAGTTACAAATTCCGATGCTTCACTTCAGGTTTACTGTATCACTTGGACCTTCTTGTTGACGATGATACACAGAAATTGCATCGGAATTAAATACAAAAGGCACAATGCAGAATTAAGTACAAGAAGACTGACTCTTCTTACTGACTATGCTTTGAACCATTAATGTGACACTAGTTATAGATTCCGATGCTTCACTTCAGGATTACTGTGTACCTCTGACCTTCTTATTGACTTTGAAACACAGAAATTGCATCGGAACTATATAGAAAAGGCACAATGCCGACTTAAGTACAAGAAGTCTGACTCTTCTTACTGTCTATGTTTTGAACCATCCCTGTGACACTAGTTATAGATTCCGATGTTTCACTCCAGGTTTTACTGTATCCCTTGGTCCTTCTTATTGACGATGAAACACAGAAATTGCATCGGAATTAAATACAAAAGGCACAATGCCGACTTAAGGACAAGAAGACTGACTCTTCTTACTGACTTTGTTTTGAACCATTTCTGTGACACTAGTTTAGATTCCGATGCTTCGCTTCAATTTTATTGTATCCCTCGGACATTCTTATTGACGATGAAACACAGAAATTGCATCGGAATTAAATAGAAAAGGCACAATGCCGACGTTAAGTACAACAAGACTGACTCTTCTTACTGAGTATGTTTTGAACCGTTCCTGTGACACTAGTTATCGATTCCGATGCTTCACTTCAGGATTACTGTATCCCTCTGACCTTCTTATTGACTATGAAACACAGAAATTGCATCGGAATTAAATAGAAAAGGCACAATGCCGACTTAAGTACAAGATGACTGACTCTTCTTACTGTCTACGTTTTGAACCATCCCTGTGACACTAGTTATAGAATCCGATGCTTCACTACAGGTCTACCGTATCCCTTGGTCCTTCTTATTGACGATGAAACACAGAAATTGCATCGGAATTAAATACAAAAGGCACAATGATGACTTAAGTACAAGAAGACTGACTATTCTTACTGACTATGATTTGAACCATTCCTGTGACACTAGTTATAGATTCCGATGCTTCACTTCAGGATTACTGTATCCCTCTGACCTTCTTATTGACGATGAAACACAGAAATTGCATCGGAGTTAAATACAAAAGGCACAATGCCGACATAAGTGCAAGAAGACTGACTCTTCTTACTGTCTATGTTTTGAACCATACCTGTGTCACTAGTTATAGATTCCGATGCTTCACTCCAGGTTTACTGTATACCTTGGCCCGTCTTATTGACGATGAAACACAGAAATAGCATCGGAATTAAATACAAATGGCACAATGCCGTCTTAAGTACAAGAAGACTGACTCTTCTTACTGACTATGATTTGAACCATTCCTGTGATACAAGTTACAAATTCCGATGCTTCACTTCAGGTTTACTGTATTCCTTGGACCTTCTTATTGACGATGAAACACAGAAATTGCATCGGAATTAAATACAAAAGGCACAGTGCAGAATTAAGCACAAGGAGACTGACTCTTCTTACTGTCTATGTTTTGAACCATTCCTGTGCCACTAGTTATAGATTCCGATGCTTCACTCCAGGTTTACTGTATCCCTTGGTCCTTCTTATTGACAATAAAACACAGAAATTTCATCGGAATTAAATAGAAAAGGCACAATGCCGTTTTAAGTACAAGAAGACTGAGTCTTCTTACTGACTATGTTTTGAACCATTCCTGTGACACTAGTTATAGATTCCGATGCTTCACTTCAGGATTACTGTATCCCTCTGACCTTCGTATTGACGATGAAACACAGAAATTGCATCGGAGTTTAATACAAAAGGCACAATGCCGACTTAAGTACAAGAAGACTGACTCTTCTCACTGTCTATGCTTTGAACCATCCCTGTGTCACTAGTTATAGATTCCGATGCTTAACTCCAGGTTTACTGTATCCCTTGGTCCTTCTTATTGACAATGAAACACAGAAATTGCATCGGAAATTAATACAAATGGCACATTCCGACCTAAGTACATGAAGACTGACTCTTCTTACTGACTATGTTTTGAACCATTCCTGTGACACTAGTTATAGATTCCGATGCTTCACTCCAGGTTTACTGTATCCCTTGGACCATCTTATTGACGATGAAACACAGAAATTGCATCGGAATTAAACACAAAAGGCACAATGCCGACTTAAGTACAAGAAGACTGACTCTTCGTACTGACTATGTTTTGAACCATTCCTGTGACACTAGCTATAGATTCCGATGTTTCACTTCAGGTTTACTGTACCCCTCTGACCTTCTAATTGACTAAGAATCACAGAAATAGCATCGGAATTAAAATCAAAAGGCACAATGCCGACTTAAGTACAAGAAGTCTGACTCTTCTTCCTATCTTTCATTTGAACCATTCCATTGACACTACTTATAGATTCCGATGCTTCACTCCAGGTTTACTGTGTCCCTTGGACCTTGTTATTGACGATGAATCACAGAAATTGCATCGGAATTAAAGTGAAAAGTACAATGCCGACTTAAGAAAAGAAGACTGACTCTTCTTACTGACTATCATTTGTACCATTCCTGTGACACTAGTTATAGATTCCGATGCTACACTCCAGGTTTACTGTATCCCTTGGACCTTCTTATTGACGATGAAACACTGAAATTGCATCGGAATTAAATACAAAAGGCACAATGCCGACTTAAGGACAAGTAGACTGACTCTTCTTACTGACTTTTGTTTTCAACCGTTCCTGTGACACTAGTTATAGATTCCGATGGTTCACTTCAGGATTACTGTATCCCTCTGATCTTCTTATTGACGATGAAACACAGAAATTGCATCGGAATATAAATAGAAAAGGCACAATGCCGACTTAAGTACAAGAAGACTGACTCTTCTTACGGTCTATGTTCTGAACCATCCCTGTGACACTAGTTATAGATTCCGATGCTTCACTCCAGGTTTACTGTATCCCTTGGTCCTTCTTATTGACGATGAAACACAGAAATTCCATCGGAATTAAATAGAAAAGGCACAATGCCGACTTAAGTACAAGAAGACTGACTCTCCTTACTGACTATGTTTTGAACCATTCCTGTGACACTAGTTATCAATTCCGATGCTTCACTTGAGGTTTACTGTATCCCTTGGACCTTCTTATTGACGATGAAACACAGAAATTGCATCGGAATTAAATACAAAATGCACAGTGCAGAATTAAGTACAAGGAGACTGACTATTCTTACTGTCTATGTTTTGAACCATTCCTGTAACACTAGATATAGATTCCGATGCTTCACTTCAGGTTTACTGTATCCCTTGGACCTTCTTATTGACGATGAAACACAGAAATTGCATCGGAATTAAATACAAAAGGCACAGTGCCGACATAAGTAGAAGAAGACTGACTCTTCTTACTGTCTACGTTTTGAATCATCCCTGTGACACTAGTTATAGATTCCGAAGCTTCACTTCAGGTTTACTGTATCCTTTGGACCTTCTTCTTGACGATGAAGCACAGAAATTGCATCGGAATTAAATACAACAATCAAAATGCCGACTTAAGTACAAGAAGACTGACATTTCATACTGTCTATGTTTTGAACCATTCCTGTGACACTAGTTATAGATTCCGACGCTACACTCCAGGTTTAGTGTATCCCTTGGACCTTCCTATTGACGATGAAACACAGAAATTGCATCGGAATTAAATAGCAAATGTACAATGCCGACTTAAGTACAAGAAGACTGACTCTTCTTACTGACTATGTTTGAACCATTCCTGTGATACAAGTTACAAATTCCGATGCTTCACTTCAGGTTTACTGTATCACTTGGACCTTCTTGTTGACGATGAAACACAGAAATTGCATCGGAATTAAATACAAAAGGCACAATGCAGAATTAAGTACAAGAAGACTGACTCTTCTTACTGTCTATGTTTTGAACCATTCCTGTGACACTAGTTATAGATTCCGTTGCTTCACTCCAGGTTTTAGTGTATCCCTTGGAACTTCTTATTGTCGATGAAACACAGAAATTGCATCGGAATTAAATACAAAAGGCACAATGCCGACTTAAGGACAAGACGACTTACTCTTCTTACTGACTATGTTTTACCCCATTCCTGTGACACTAGCTATAGATTCCGATGCTTCACCTCAGGTTTACTGTATACCTTGGACCTTCCTATTGACGACGAAAGACGGAAATTGCATCGGAATTAAATACATAAGGCAAAATGCCGACTTAAGTACAGGAAGACTGACTCTTCTTACTGACTTTGTTTTGAACCATTTCTGTGACACTAGTTATAGATTCCGATGCTTCACTCCAGGTTTTACTGTATCCCTTGGAACCTCTTATTGTCGATGAAACTCAGAAATTGCATCGGAATTAAATACAAAAGGCACAATGCCGACTTAAGGACAAGAAGACTGACTCTTCTTACTGACTTTCTTTTGAACCATTTCTGTGACACTAGTTATAGATTCCGATGCTTCGCTTCAGGTTTATTGTATCCCTCTGACATTCTTATTGACGATGAAACACAGAAATTGCATCGGAATTAAATAGAAAAGGCACAATGCCGACTTAAGTACAACAAGACTGACTCTTCTTACTGACTATGTTTTGAACCATTCCTGTGACACTAGTTACAAAGTCCGATGCTTCACTCCAGGTTTACTGTATCCCTTGGACCTTCCTATTGACGATGAAACACAGAAATTGCATCGGAATTAAATACAAAAGGCACAATGCAGACTTAAGGACAAGAAGACTGACTCTTCTTACTGACTATGATTAGAACCATTCCTGTGACACCAATTATGGTTTCCGATGCTTCACTTCGGGTTTACTGTATCCCTCTGACCTTCTTAATGACGATGAAACACAAAAATTGCATCGGAATTAAATACAAAAGGCAAAATGCCGACTGAAGTACACGAAGACTGACTCTTCTTACTGTCTATGATTTGAACCATTCCTGTGACACTAGTTACAGATTCCGATGCTTCACTCCAGGTTTACTGTATCCCTTGGACCTTCTTATTGACGATGAAACACAGAAATTGCATCGGAATTAAATACAAAAGGCACAATGCAGAATTAAGTACAAGATGACTGACTCTTCTTACTGTCTATGTTTTGAACCATTCCTGTGACACTAGTTATAAATTCCGTTGCTTCACTCCAGGTTTTAGTGTATCCCTTGGAACCTCTTATTGTCGATGAAACACAGAAATTGCATCGGAATTAAATACAAAAGGCACAATGCCGACTTAAGGACAAGACGACTGACTATTCTTACTGACTATGTTTTGAACCATTCCTGTGACACTAGCTATAGATTCCGATGCTTCACCTCAGGTTTACTGTATACCTTGGACCTTCTTATTGACGACGAAACACAGAAATTGCATCGGAATTAATTCCAAACGGCACAATGCCGACTTAAGGACAAGAAGACTGACTCTTCTTACAGACTTTGCTTTGAACTATTCCTGTGACACTAGTTATAGATTCCGATGCTTCACTTCAGGTTTATTGTATACCTCTGACCTTCTTATTGACGATGAAACACAGATATTGCATCGGAATTAAATAGAAAAGGCACAATGTCGACGTAAGTACAAGAAGACTGACTCTTCTTACTGTCTATGTTTTGAACCATTCCTGTGACACTAGTTATAGATTCCGATGCTTTACTCCAGGTTTACAGTATCCCTTGGACCTTATTATTGACGATGAAACACAGAAATTGCATCGGAATTAAATAGAAAAGGCACAATGCCGACTTAAGTACAACAAGACTGACTCTTCTTACTGACTATGTTTTGAACCATTCCTGTGACACTAGTTATAGATTCCGATGCTTCACTTCAGGATTACTGTATCCCTCTGACCTTCTTATTGACTTTGAAACACAGAAATTGCATCGGAACTAAATAGAAAAGGCACAATGCCGACTTAAGTACAAGAAGTCTGACTCTTCTTACTGTCTATGCTTTGAACCATCCCTGTGACACTAGTTATAGATTCCGATGTTTCACTCCAGGTTTACTGTATCCCTTGGTCCTTCTTATTGACGATGAAACACAGAAATTGCATCGGAATTAAATACAAAAGGCACAATGCCGACTTAAGGACAAGAAGACTGACTCTTCTTACTGACTATGATTTGAACCAATCCTGTGACACTAATTATGGTTTCCGATGCTTCACTTCGGGTTTACTGTATCCCTCTGACCTTCTTAATGACGATGAAACACAAAAATTGCATCGGAATTAAATACAAAAGGCAAAATGTCGACTGAAGTACACGAAGACTGACTCTTCTTACTGTCTATGATTTGAACCATTCCTGTGACACTAGTTACAGATTCCGATGCTTCACTCCAGGTTTACTGTATCCCTTGGACCTTCTTATTGACGATGAAACACAGAAATTGCATCGGAATTAATTCCAAACGGCACAATGCCGACTTAAGGACAAGAAGACTGACTCTTCTTACTGACTTTGCTTTGAACTATTCCTGTGACACTAGTTATAGATTCCGATGCTTCACTTCAGGTTTATTGTATACCTCTGACCTTCTTATTGACGATGAAACACAGAAATTGCATCGGAATTAAATAGAAAAGGCACAATGTCGACGTAAGTACAAGAAGACCGACTCTTCTTACTGTCTATGTTTTGAACCATTCCTGTGACACTAGTTATAGATTCCAATGCTTCACTCCAGGTTTACAGTATCCCTTGGACCTTATTATTGACGATGAAACACAGAAATTGCATCGGAATTAAATAGAAAAGGCACAATGCCGACTTAAGTACAACAAGACTGACTCTTCTTACTGACTATGTTTTGAACCATTCCTGTGACACTAGTTATAGATTCCGATGCTTCTCTTCAGGATTACTGTATCCCTCTGACCTTCTTATTGACTTTGAAACACAGAAATTGCATCGGAACTAAATAGAAAAGGCACAATGCCGACTTAAGTACAAGAAGTCTGACTCTTCTTACTGTCTATGCTTTGAACCATCCCTGTGACACTAGTTATAGATTCCGATGTTTCACTCCAGGTTTACTGTATCCCTTGGTCCTTCTTATTGACGATGAAACACAGAAATTGCATCGGAATTAAATACAAAAGGCACAATGCCGACTTAAGGACAAGAAGACTGACTCTTCTTACTGACTTTGTTTTGAACCATTTATGTGACACTAGTTTAGATTCCGATGCTTCGCTTCAGGTTCATTGTATCCCTCGGACATTCTTATTGACGATGAAACACAGAAATTGCATCGGAATTAAATAGAAAAGGCACAATGCCGACTTAAGAACAACAAGACTGACTCTTCTTACTGACTATGTTTTGAACCGTTCCTGTGACACTAGTAATCGATTCCGATGCTTCACTTCAGGATAACTGTATCCCTCTGACCTTCTTATTGACTATGAAACACAGTAATTGCATCGGAATTAAATAGAAAAGGCACAATGCCGACTTAAGTACAAGAAGACTGACTCTTCTTACTGTCTATGTTTTGAACCATCCCTGTGACACTAGTTATAGATTCCGATGCTTCACTCCAAGTCTACTGTATCCCTTGGTCCTTCTTATTGACGATGAAACACAGAAAATGCAGCGGAATTAAATACAAAAGGCACAACGCCGACTTAAGTACAAGAAGACCGACTCTTCCTACTGACTATGTTTTGAACCATTCCTGTGACACCCGTTATAGATTCCGACGCTTCACTTGATGGTTACAGTATCCCTTGGACCTTCTTATTGACGATGAAACACAGAAATTGCATCGGAATTAAATACAAAAGGCACAATGCCGAATTAAGTACAAGAAGACTGACTCTTCTTACTGTCTATGTTTTGAACCATTACTGTGATACTAGTTACAGATTCCGATGCTTCACCCCAGGTTTGCTGTATCCCTGGGACATTCTTATTGACGATGAAATACAGAAATTGCCTCGGAATTATATACAAAAGGCACATTGCCGACTTAAGGACAAGAAGACTGACTCTTCTTACTGACTATGTTTTGAACCATTCCTGTGACACTAGCTATAGATTCCGATGCTTCACTTCAGGTTTACTGCATCCCTCTGACCTTCTTATTGACGATGAAACACAGAAATAGAATCGGAATTAAATACAAAAGGCACAATGCCGACTTAAGTACAAGAAGACTGACTCTTCTTACTGACTATATTTTGAACGATTCCTGTGACACTAGTTATAGATCCCGATGCTTCAATTCAGGTTTACTGTATCCCTTGGACCTTCTCATTGACGATGAAACACAAAAATTGCATCGGAATTAAATACAAAAGGCAAAATGCCGACTGAAGTACACGAAGACCGACTCTTCTTACTGTCTATGATTTGAACCATTCCTGTGACAATAGATACAGATTCCGATGCTTCACTCCAGGTTTACTGTATCCCTTGGACCTTCTTATTGACGATGAAACACAGAAATTGCATCGGAATTAAATACAAAAGGCACAACGCCGACTTAAGTACAAGAAGACTAACTCTTCTTACCGACTATGTTTTGAACCATTCCTGTGACACTAGTTATGGATTCCGATGCTTCACTTCAGGTTTACTGTATCCCTCTGACCTTCTTATTGATGATGAAACACAGAAATTGCATCGGAATTAAATACAAAAGGCACAATGCCGAATTAAGTTCAAGAAGGCTGACTCATCTTACTGTCTATTTTTGAACCAGTCCTGTGACACTAGTGAAAGACTCCGATGCTTAACTCCAGGTTTACTGTATCCCTTGGACCTTGTTATTGGCGATGAAACACAGAAATTGCATCGGTATTAAATACTAAAGGCACAATGCCGACTTAAGTAAAAGAAGTCTGACTCTTCTTACTGTCTATGATTTGAACCATTCCTGTGGCACTAGTTATAGATTCCGATGCTTCACTCCAGGTTTACTGTATCGGTTGGACCTTCATATTGACGATGAAACACAGAAATTGCATCAGAATTAAATAGAAAATGCACAATGATGACTTAAGTACAATAAGACTGACTATTCTTACTGTCTATGATTTGAACCATTCCTGTGGCACTAGTTATAGATTCCGATGCTTCACTCCAGGTTTACTGTATCGGTTGGACCTTCTAATTGACGATGAAACACAGAAATTGCATCAGAATTAAATAGAAAATGCACAATGATGACTTAAGTACAATAAGACTGACTATTCTTACTGACTATGTTTTGAACCATTCCTCTGACACTAGTTATAGATTCCGATGCTTCACTCCAGGTTTACTACATCCCTTGGACATTCTTATTGACGATGAAACAAAAGGCACAATGCCGACTTAAGGACAAGAGGACTGACTCCTCTTACTGACTTAGTTTTGAACCATTATTGTGACACTAGTTATAGATTCCGATGCGTCACTCCAGGTTTACTGTACCCCTTGGACCGTATTATTAAACGATGAAACACAGAAATTGCATCGGAATTAATTACAAAAGGCACAATGACGACTTAAGTACAAGAAGACTGACTCTTCTAACTGACTATGTTTTGAACCATTCCTGTGACACTAGCTATAGATTCCGAAGCTTCACTTCACGTTTACTGTATCCCATGGACCTTCTTATTGACGATGAAACACAGAAATTGCATCGGAATTAAATACAAAAGGCACAATGCCGACTTAAGGACAAGAAGACTGACTCTTCTTACTGACTGTGTTTTGAACCATTCCATTGACACTAGTTATAGATTCCGATGCTACACTCCAGGTTTACTGTATCCCTTGGACCTTCTTATTGACGATGAAACACAGAAATTGCATCGGAATTAAATAGAAAATGCACAATGCCGACTTAAGTACAAGAAGACTGACTCTTCTTACTGACCATGTTTTGAACCATCCCAGTGACACTAGTTATAGATTCCGATGCTTCACTCCAGGTCTACTGTATCCCTTGGTCCTTCGTATTGACGATGAAACACAGAAATTGCATCGGAATTAAATACAAAAGGCACAATGCCGACTTAAGTACAAGAAGACTGACTCTCCTTACTGACTATGTTTTGAACGATTCCTGTGACACTAGTTATAAATTCCGATGCTTCACTTCAGGTTTACTGTATCCCTTGGACCTTCTTATTGACGATGAAACACAGAAAATGCATCGGAATTAAATACAAAAGGCACAATGCCGACTTAAGTACAAGAAGACCGACTCTTCCTACTGACTATGCTTTGAATCATTCCTGTGACACCCGTTATAGATTGCGACGCTTCACATGATGTTTACTGTATCCCTTGGAACTTCTTATTGACGATGAAACACAGAAATTGCATCGGAATAAAATACTAAAGGCACAATGCCGAATTAAGTACTAGAAGACTGACTCTTCTTACTGTCTATGTTTTGAACCATTATTGTGACACTAGTTACAGATTCCAATGCTTCACTCCAGGTTTACTGTATCCCTTGGACCTTCCTATTGACGATGAAACACAGAAATTGCATCGGAATTATATACAAAAGGCACAATGCCGACTTAAGGACAAGAAGACTGACTCTTCTTACTGACTCTGTTTTGAACCATTCCTGTGACACTATCTATAGATTACGATGCTTCACTTCAGGTTTACTGTATCCCTCTGACCTTCTTATTGACGATGAAACACAGAAATTGCATCGGAATTAAATACAAAAGGCACAATGCCGACTTAAGTACAAGAAGACTGACTCTTCTTACTGTCTATGTTTTGAACCATACCATTGACACTATTTATAGATTCCGATGCTTCACTCCAGGTGTACTGTATCCCTTGGACCTTCTTATTGACGATGAAACACAGAAATTGCATCGGAATTAAATAGAAAAGGCACTATGCCGACTTAAGTACAAGAAGACTGACTCTTCTTACTGACTATGCTTTGAACGATTCCTGTGACACTAGTTATAGATCCCGATGCTTCACTTCAGGTTAACTGTATCCCTTGGACCTTCTTATTGACGATGAAACACAGAAATTGCATCGGAATTAAATACAAAAGGCACAATGCCGCCTTAAGGACAAGAGGACTGATCCTCTTACTGACTTAGTTTTGAACCATTCCTGTGACACTAGTTATAGATTCCGATGCGTCACTCCAGGTTTACTGTATCCCTTGGACCTTCTTATTAAACGGTGAAACACAGAAATTGGATCGGAATTAATTACAAAAGGCACAATGCCGACTTAAGTACAAGAAGACTAACTCTTCTAACTATGTTTTGAACCATTCCTGTGACGCTAGCTATAGATTCCGAAGCTTCACTTCAGGTTTACTGTATCCCTTGGACCTTCTTATTGACGATGAAACACAGAAATTACATCGGAATTAAATACAAAAGGCACAATGCCGACTTAAGGACTAGAAGACTGACTCTTCTTACTGACTTTGTTTTGAACCATTCCTGTGACACTAGTTATACATTCCGATGCTTCATTTCAGGTTTATTGTAACCCTCTGACCTTCGTATTGACGATGAAACACAGAAATTGCATCGGAATTAAATAGAATAGGCACAATGTCGACGTAAGTACAAGAAGACTGACTCTTCTTACTGTCTATGTTTTGAAATATTCCTGTGACACTAGTTATAAATTCCGATGCTTCACTCCAGGTTTACTATATCCCTTGGACCTTCTTATTGACGATGAAACACAGAAATTGCATCGGAATTAAATAGAAAAGGCACAATGCCGACGTAAGTACAAGAAGACTGACTCTTCTTAATGACTATGTTTTGAACCATTCCAATGACACTAGTTATAGATTCCGATGCGTCACTCCAGGTTTACTGTACCCCTTGGACCGTCTTATTAAACGATGAAACACAGAAATTGCATCGGAATTAATTACAAAAGGCACAATGCCGACTTAAGTACAAGAAGACTGACTCCTCTTACTGACCATGCTTTGAACCATCCCAGTGACACTAGTTATAGATTCCGATGCTTCACTCCAGGTCTACTGTATACCTTGGTCCTTCGTATTGACGATGAAACACAGAAATAGCATCGGAATTAAATACAAAAGGCACAATGCCGACTTAAGTACAAGAAGACCGACTCTTCCTACTGACTATGCTTTGAATCATTCCTATGACACCCGTTATAGATTCCGACGCTTCACATGATGTTTACTGTATCCCTTGGAACTTCTTATTGACGATGAAACACAGAAATTGCATCGGAATTAAATACTAAAGGCACAATGCCGAATTAAGTACTAGAAGACTGACTCTTCTTACTGTCTATGTTTTGAACCATTATTGTGACACTAGTTACAGATTCCAATGCTTCACTCCAGGTTTACTGTATCCCTTGGACCTTCCTATTGACGATGAAACACAGAAATTGCATCGGAATTATATACAAAAGGCACAATGCCGACTTAAGGACTAGAAGACTGACTCTTCTTACTGACTCTGTTTTGAACCATTCCTGTGACACTAGCTATAGATTCCGATGCTTCACTTCAGGTTTACTGTATCCCTCTGACCTTCTTATTGACGATGAAACACAGAAATTGCATCGGAATTAAATACAAAAGGCACAATGCCGACTTAAGTACAAGAAGACTGACTCTTCTTACTGTCTATGTTTTGAACCATACCATTGACACTATTTATAGATTCCGATGCTTCAATCCAGGTGTACTGTGTCCCTTGGACCTTCTTATTGACGATGAAACACAGAAATTGCATCGGAATTAAATAGAAAAGGCACTATGCCGACTTAAGTACAAGAAGACTGACTCTTCTTACTGACTATGTTTTGAACGATTCCTGTGACACTAGTTATAGATCCCGATGCTTCACTTCAGGTTAACTGTATCCCTTGGACCTTCTTATTGACGATGAAACACAGAAATTGCATCGGAATTAAATACAAAAGGCACAATGCCGACTTAAGGACAAGAGGACTGATCCTCTTACTGACTTAGTTTTGAACCATTCCTGTGACACTAGTTATAGATTCCGATGCGTCACTCCAGGTTTACTGTATCCCTTGGACCTTCTTATTAAACAGTGAAACACAGAAATTGGATCGGAATTAATTACAAAAGGCACAATGCCGACTTAAGTACAAGAAGACTAACTCTTCTAACTATGTTTTGAACCATTCCTGTGACACTAGCTATAGATTCCGAAGCTTCACTTCAGGTTTACTGTATCCCTTGGACCTTCGTATTGACGATGAAACACAGAAATTGCATCGGAATTAAATACAAAAGGCACAATGCCGACTTAAGGACTAGAAGACTGACTCTTCTTACTGACTTTGTTTTGAACCATTCCTGTGACACTAGTTATACATTCCGATGCTTCACTTCAGGTTTATTGTAACCCTCTGACCTTCGTATTGACGATGAAACACAGAAATTGCATCGGAATTAAATAGAATAGGCACAATGTCGACGTAAGTACAAGAAGACTGACTCTTCTTACTGTCTATGTTTTGAAATATTCCTGTGACACTAGTTATAAATTCCGATGCTTCACTCCAGGTTTACTATATCCCTTGGACCTTCTTATTGACGATGAAACACAGAAATTGCATCGGAATTAAATAGAAAAGGCACAATGCCGACGTAAGTCCAAGAAGACTGACTCCTCTTAATGACTATGTTTTGAACCATGCCAATGACACTAGTTATAGATTCCGATGCGTCACTCCAGGTTTACTGTACCCCTTGGACCGTCTTATTAAACTATGAAACACGGAAATTGCATCGGCATTAATTACAAAAGGCACAATGCCGACTTAAGTACATGAAGACTGACTCTTCTAACTGACTATGTTTTGAACGATTCCTGTGACACTAGCTATAGATTCTGAAGCTTCACTTCAGGTTTACTGTATCCCATGGACCTTCTTATTGACGATCAAACACAGAAATTGCATCGGAATTAAATACCAAAGGCACAATGCCGACTTAAGGACAAGAAGACTGACTCTTCTTACTGACTTTGTTTTGAACCATTCCATTGACACTAGTTATAGATTCCGATGCTTCACTCCAGGTTTACTGTATCCCTTGGACCTACTTATTGACGATGAAACACAGAAATTGCATCGGAATTAAATAGAAAATGCACAATGCCGACTTAAGTACAAGAAGACTGACTCTCCTTACTGACTATGTTTTGAACGATTCCTGTGACACTAGTTATAAATTCCGATGCTTCACTTCAGGTTTACTGTATCGCTTGGACCTTCTTATTGACGATGAAACACAGAAAATGCATCGGAATTAAATACAAAAGGCACAATGCCGACTTAAGTACAAGAAGACCGACTCTTCCTACTGACTATGCTTTGAATCATTCCTGTGACACCCGTTATAGATTCCGACGCTTCACATGATGTTTACTGTATCCCTTGGAACTTCTTATTGACGATGAAACACAGAAATTGCATCGGAATTAAATACTAAAGGCACAATGCCGACTTAAGTACAAGAAGACTGACTCTTGTTACTGTCAATGTTTTGAACCATACCATTGACACTATTAATAGATTCCGATGCTTCACTCCAGGTGTACTGTATCCCTTGGACCTTCTTATTAACGATGAAACACAGAAATTGCATCGGAATTAAATAGAAAAGGCACTATGCCGACTTAAGTACAAGAAGACTGACTCTTCTTACTGACTATGTTTTGAACGAATCCTGTGACACTAGTTATAGATCCCGATGCTTCACTTCAGGTTAACTGTATCCCTTGGACCTTCTTATTGACGATGAAACACAGATATTGCATCGGAATTAAATACAAAAGGCACAATGCCGACTTAAGGACAAGAGGACTGATCCTCTTACTGACTTAGTTTTGAACCATTCCTGTCACACTAGTTATAGATTCCGATGCGTCACTCCGGGTTTACTGTATCCCTTGGACCTTCTTATTATACGGTGAAACACAGAAATTGGATCGGAATTAATTACAAAAGGCACAATGCCGACTTAAGTACAAGAAGACTAACTCTTCTAACTATGTTTTGAACCATTCCTGTGACACTAGCTATAGATTCTGAAGCTTCACTTCAGGTTTACTGTATCCCATGGACCTTCTTATTGACGATCAAACACAGAAATTGCATCGGAATTAAATACCAAAGGCACAATGCCGACTTAAGGACAAGAAGACTGACTCTTCTTACTGACTTTGTTTTGAACCATTCCATTGACACTAGTTATAGATTCCGATGCTTCACTCCAGGTTTACTGTATCCCTTGGACCTTCTTATTGACGATGAAACACAGAAATTGCATCGGAATTAAATAGAAAATGCACAATGCCGACTTAAGTACAAGAAGACTGACTCTTCTTACTGACCATGTTTTGAACCATCCCAGTGACACTAGTTATAGATTCCGATGCTTCACTCCATGTCTACTGTATCCCTTGGTCCTTCGTATTGACGATGAAACACAGAAATTGCATCGGAATTAAATACAAAAGGCACAATGCCGACTTAAGTACAAGAAGACTGACTCTCCTTACTGACTATGTTTTGAACGATTCCTGTGACACTAGTTATAAATTCCGATGCTTCACTTCAGGTTTACTGTATCGCTTGGACCTTCTTATTGACGATGAAACACAGAAAATGCATCGGAATTAAATACAAAAGGCACAATGCCGACTTAAGTACAAGAAGACCGACTCTTCCTACTGACTATGCTTTGAATCATTCCTGTGACACCCGTTTCAGATTCCGACGCTTCACATGATGTTTACTGTATCCCTTGGAACTTCTTATTGACGATGAAACACAGAAATAGCATCGGAATTAAATACTAAAGGCACAATGCCGAATTAAGTACTAGAAGACTGACTCTTCTTATTGTCTATGTTTTGAACCATTATTGTGACACTAGTTACAGATTCCAATGCTTCACTCCAGGTTTACTGTATCCCTTGGACCTTCCTATTGACGATGAAACACAGAAATTGCATCGGAATTATATACAAAAGGCACAATGCTGACTTAAGGACAAGAAGACTGACTCTTCTTACTGACTCTGTTTTGAACCATTCCTGTGACACTAGCTATAGATTCCGATGCTTCACTTCAGGTTTACTGTATCCCTCTGACCTTCTTATTGACGATGAAACACAGAAATTGCATCGGAATTAAATACAAAAGGCACAATGCCGACTTAAGTACAAGAAGACTGACTCTTGTTACTGTCAATGTTTTGAACCATACCATTGACACTATTAATAGATTCCGATGCTTCACTCCAGGTGTACTGTATCCCTTGGACCTTCTTATTGACGATGAAACACAGAAATTGCATCGGAATTAAATAGAAAAGGCACTATGCCGACTTAAGTACAAGAAGACTGACTCTTCTTACTGACTATGTTCTGAACGAATCCTGTGACACTAGTTATAGATCCCGATGCTTCACTTCAGGTTAACTGTATCCCTTGGACCTTCTTATTGACGATGAAACACAGATATTGCATCGGAATTAAATACAAAAGGCACAATGCCGACTTAAGGACAAGAGGACTGATCCTCTTACTGACTTAGTTTTGAACCATTCCTGTGACACTAAATATAGATTCCGATGCGTCACTCCGGGTTTACTGTATCCCTTGGACCTTCTTATTAAACGGTGAAACACAGAAATTGGATCGGAATTAATTACAAAAGGCACAATGCCGACTTAAGTACAAGAAGACTAACTCTTCTAACTATGTTTTGAACCATTCCTGTGACACTAGCTATAGATTCCGAAGCTTCACTTCAGGTTTACTGTATCCCTTGGACCTTCTTATTGACGATGAAACACAGAAATTGCATCGGAATTAAATACAAAAGGCACAATGCCGACTTAAGGACTAGAAGACTGACTCTTCTTACTGACTTTGTTTTGAACCATTCCTGTGACACTAGTTATACATTCCGATGCTTCACTTCAGGTTTATTGTAACCCTCTGACCTTCGTATTGACGATGAAACACAGAAATTGCATCGGAATTAAATAGAATAGGCACAATGTCGACGTAAGTACAAGAAGACTGACTCTTCTTACTGTCTATGTTTGAAATATTCCTGTGACACTAGTTATAAATTCCGATGCTTCACTCCAGGTTTACTATATCAGTTGGACCTTCTTATTGACGATGAAACACAGAAATTGCATCGGAATTAAATAGAAAAAGCACAATGCCGACGTAAGTACAAGAAGACTGACTCTTCTTAATGACTATATTTTGAACCATTCCAATGACACTAGTTATAGATTCCGATGCGTCACTCCAGGTTTACTGTACCCCTTGGACCGTCTTATTAAACGATGAAACACAGAAATTGCATCGGAATTAATTACAAAAGGCACAATGCCGACTTAAGTACAAGAAGACTGACTCTTCTAACTGACTATGTTTTGAACCATTCCTGTGACACTAGCTATAGATTCCGAAGCTTCACTTCGGGTTTACTGTATCCCATGGACCTTCTTATTGATGATGAAACACAGAAATTGCATCGGAATTAAATACAAAAGGCACAATGCCGACTTAAGGACAAGAAGACTGACTCTTCTTACTGACTTTGTTTTGAACCATTCCATTGACACTAGTTATAGATTCCGATGCTTCACTCCAGGTTTACTGTATCCCTTGGACCTTCTTATTGACGATGAAACACAGAAATTGCATCGGAATTAAATAGAAAATGCACAATGCCGACTTAAGTACAAGAAGACTGACTCTTCTTACTGACCATGATTTGAACCATCCCAGTGACACTAGTTATAGATTCCGATGCTTCACTCCAGGTCTACTGTATACCTTGGTCCTTCGTATTGACGATGAAACACAGAAATTGCATCGGAATTAAATACAAAAGGCACAATGCCGACTTAAGTACAAGAAGACTGACTCTCCTTACTTACTATGTTTTGAACGATTCCTGAGACAGTAGTTATAAATTCCGATGCTTCACTTCAGGTTTACTGTATCCCTTGGACCTTCTTATTGACGATGAAACACAGAAAATGCATCGGAATTAAATACAAAAGGTACAATGCCGACTTAAGTACAAGAAGACCGACTCTTCCTACTGACTATGCTTTGAATCATTCCTGTGACACCCGTTATAGATTCCGACGCTTCACATGATGTTTACTGTATCCCTTGGAACTTCTTATTGACGATGAAACACAGAAATTGCATCGGAATTAAATACAAAAGGCACAATGCCGACTTAAGGACAAGAGGACTGATCCTCTTACTGACTTAGTTTTGAACCATTCCTGTGACACTAGTTATAGATTCCGATGCGTCACTCCAGGTTTACTGTATCCCTTGGACCTTCTTATTAAACAGTGAAACACAGAAATTGGATCGGAATTAATTACAAAAGGCACAATGCCGACTTAAGTACAAGAAGACTAACTCTTCTAACTATGTTTTGAACCATTCCTGTGACACTAGCTATAGATTCCGAAGCCTCACTTCAGGTTTACTGTATCCCTTGGACCTTCGTATTGACGATGAAACACAGAAATTGCATCGGAATTAAATACAAAAGGCACAATGCCGACTTAAGGACTAGAAGACTGACTCTTCTTACTGACTTTGTTTTGAACCATTCCTGTGACACTAGTTATACATTCCGATGCTTCACTTCAGGTTTATTGTAACCCTCTGACCTTCGTATTGACGATGAAACACAGAAATTGCATCGGAATTAAATAGAAAAGGCACAATGCCGACGTAAGTACAAGAAGACTGACTCTTCTTAATGACTATGTTTTGAACCATTCCAATGACACTAGTTATAGATTCCGATGCGTCACTCCAGGTTTACTGTACCCCTTGGACCGTCTTATTAAACGATGAAACACGGAAATTGCATCGGAATTAATTACAAAAGGCACAATGCCGACTTAAGTACATGAAGACTGACTCTTCTAACTGACTATGCTTTGAACCATTCCTGTGACACTAGCTATAGATTCTGAAGCTTCACTTCAGGTTTACTGTATCCCATGGACCTTCTTATTGACGATGAAACACAGAAATTGCATCGGAATTAAATAGCAAAGGCACAATGCCGACTTAAGGACAAGAAGACTGACTCTTCTTACTGACTTTGTTTTGAACCATTCCATTGACACTAGTTATAGATTCCGATGCTTCACTCCAGGTTTACTGTATCCCTTGGACCTTCTTATTGACGATGAAACACAGAAATTGCATCGGAATTAAATAGAAAATGCACAATGCCGACTTAAGTACAAGAAGACTGACTCTTCTTACTGACCATGTTTTGAACCATCCCAGTGACACTAGTTATAGATTCCGATGCTTCACTCCATGTCTACTGTATCCCTTGGTCCTTCGTATTGACGATGAAACACAGAAATTGCATCGGAATTAAATACAAAAGGCACAATGCCGACTTAAGTACAAGAAGACTGACTCTCCTTACTGACTATGTTTTGAACGATTCCTGTGACACTAGTTATAAATTCCGATGCTTCACTTCAGGTTTACTGTATCCCTTGGACCTTCTTATTGACGATGAAACACAGAAAATGCATCGGAATTAAATACAAAAGGCACAATGCCGACTTAAGTACAAGAAGACCGACTCTTCCTACTGACTATGCTTTGAATCATTCCTGTGACACCCGTTACAGAATCCGACGCTTCACATGATGTTTACTGTATCCCTTGGAACTTCTTATTGACGATGAAACACAGAAATTGCATCGGAATTAAATACTAAAGGCACAATGCCGAATTAAGTACTAGAAGACTGACTCTTCTTATTGTCTATGTTTTGAACCATTATTGTGACACTAGTTACAGATTCCAATGCTTCACTCCAGGTTTACTGTATCCCTTCGACCTTCCTATTGACGATGAAACACAGAAATTGCATCGGAATTATATACAAAAGGCACAATGCCGACTTAAGGACAAGAAGACTGACTCTTCTTACTGACTCTGTTTTGAACCATTCCTGTGACACTAGCTATAGATTCCGATGCTTCACTTCAGGTTTACTGTATCCCTCTGACCTTCTTATTGACGATGAAACACAGAAATTGCATCGGAATTATATACAAAAGGCACAATGCCGACTTAAGTACAAGAAGACTGACTCTTGTTACTGTCAATGTTTTGAACCATACCATTGACACTATTAATAGATTCCGATGCTTCACTCCAGGTGTACTGTATCCCTTGGACCTTCTTATTGACGATGAAACACAGAAATTGCATCGGAATTAAATAGAAAAGGCACTATGCCGACTTAAGTACAAGAAGACTGACTCTTCTTACTGACTATGTTTTGAACGATTCCTGTGACACTAGTTATAGATCCCGATGCTTCACTTCAGGTTAACTGTATCCCTTGGACCTTCTTATTGACGATGAAACACAGATATTGCATCGGAATTAAATACAAAAGGCACAATGCCGACTTAAGGACAAGAGGACTGATCCTCTTACTGACTTAGTTTTGAACCATTCCTGTGACACTAGTTATAGATTCCGATGCGTCACTCCGGGTTTACTGTATCCCTTGGACCTTCTTATTAAACGGTGAAACACAGAAATTGGATCGGAATTAATTACAAAAGGCACAATGCCGACTTAAGTACAAGAAGACTAACTCTTCTAACTATGTTTTGAACCATTCCTGTGACACTAGCTATAGATTCCGAAGCTTCACTTCAGGTTTACTGTATCCCTTGGACCTTCTTATTGACGATGAAACACAGAAATTGCATCGGAATTAAATACAAAAGGCACAATGCCGACTTAAGGACTAGAAGACTGACTCTTCTTACTGACTTTGTTTTGAACCATTCCTGTGACACTAGTTATACATTCCGATGCTTCACTTCAGGTTTATTGTAACCCTCTGACCTTCGTATTGACGATGAAACACAGAAATTGCATCGGAATTAAATAGAATAGGCACAATGTCGACGTAAGTACAAGAAGACTGACTCTTCTTACTGTCTATGTTTGAAATATTCCTGTGACACTAGTTATAAATTCCGATGCTTCACTCCAGGTTTACTATATCCCTTGGACCTTCTTATTGACGATGAAACACAGAAATTGCATCGGAATTAAATAGAAAAGGCACAATGCCGACGTAAGTACAAGAAGACTGACTCTTCTTAATGACTATGTTTTGAGGCATTCCAATGACACTAGTTATGGATTCCGATGCGTCACTCCAGTTTTACTGTACCCCTTGGACCGTCTTATTAAACGATGAAACACAGAAATTGCATCGGAATTAATTACAAAAGGCACAATGCCGACTTAAGTACAAGAAGACTGACTCTTCTAACTGACTATGTTTTGAACCATTCCTGTGACACTAGCTATAGATTCCGAAGCTTCACTTCAGGTTTACTGTATCCCATGGACCTTCTTATTGATGATGAAACACAGAAATTGCATCGGAATTAAATACAAAAGGCACAATGCCGACTTAAGGACAAGAAGACTGACTCTTCTTACTGACTTTGTTTTGAACCATTCCATTGACACTAGTTATAGATTCCGATGCTTCACTCCAGGTTTACTGTATCCCTTGGACCTTCTTATTGACGATGAAACACAGAAATTGCATCGGAATTAAATAGAAAATGCACAATGCCGACTTAAGTACAAGAAGACTGACTCTTCTTACTGACCATGATTTGAACCATCCCAGTGACACTAGTTATAGATTCCGATGCTTCACTCCAGGTCTACTGTATACCTTGGTCCTTCGTATTGACGATGAAACACAGAAATTGCATCGGAATTAAATACAAAAGGCACAATGCCGACTTAAGTACAAGAAGACTGACTCTCCTTACTGACTATGTTTTGAACGATTCCTGAGACACTAGTTATAAATTCCGATGCTTCACTTCAGGTTTACTGTATCCCTTGGACCTTCTTATTGACGATGAAACACAGAAAATGCATCGGAATTAAATACAAAAGGCACAATGCCGACTTAAGTACAAGAAGACCGACTCTTCCTACTGACTATGCTTTGAATCATTCCTGTGGCACCCGTTATAGATTCCGACGCTTCACATGATGTTTACTGTATCCCTTGGAACTTCTTATTGACGATGAAACACAGAAATTGCATCGGAATTAAATACTAAAGGCACAATGCCGAATTAAGTACTAGAAGACTGACTCTTCTTACTGTCTATGTTTTGAACCATTATTGTGACACTAGTTACAGATTCCAATGCTTCACTCCAGGTTTACTGTATCCCTTGGACCTTCCTATTGACGATGAAACACAGAAATTGCATCGGAATTATATACAAAAGGCACAATGCCGACTTAAGGACAAGAAGACTGACTCTTCTTACTGACTCTGTTTTGAACCATTCCTGTGACACTAGCTATAGATTCCGATGCTTCACTTCAGGTTTACTGTATCCCTCTGACCTTCTTATTGACGATGAAACACAGAAATTGCATCGGAATTAAATACAAAAGGCACAATGCCGACTTAAGTACAAGAAGACTGACTCTTCTTACTGTCTATGATTTGAACCATACCATTGACACTATTTATAGATTCCGATGCTTCACTCCAGGTGTACTGTATCCCTTGGACCTTCTTATTGACGATGAAACACAGAAATTGCATCGGAATTAAATAGAAAAGGCACTATGCCGACTTAAGTACAAGAAGACTGACTCTTCTTACTGACTATGTTTTGAACGATTCCTGTGACACTAGTTATAGATCCCGATGCTTCACTTCAGGTTAACTGTATCCCTTGGACCTTCTTATTGACGATGAAACACAGAAATTGCATCGGAATTAAATACAAAAGGCACAATGCCGACTTAAGGACAAGAGGACTGATCCTCTTACTGACTTAGCTTTGAACCATTCCTGTGACACTAGTTATAGATTCCGATGCGTCACTCCAGGTTTACTGTATCCCTTGGACCTTCTTATTAAACGGTGAAACACAGAAATTGGATCGGAATTAATTACAAAAGGCACAATGCCGACTTAAGTACAAGAAGACTAACTCTTCTAACTATGTTTTGAACCATTCCTGTGACACTAGCTATAGATTCCGAAGCTTCACTTCAGGTTTACTGTATCCCTTGGACCTTCGTAATGACGATGAAACACAGTAATTGCATCGGAATTAAATACAAAAGGCACAATGCCGACTTAAGGACTAGAAGACTGTCTTTTCTTACTGACTTTGTTTTGAACCATTCCTGTGACACTAGTTATACGTTCCGATGCTTCACTTCAGGTTTATTGTAACCCTCTGACCTTCGTATTGACGATGAAACACAGAAATTGCATCGGAATTAAATAGAATAGGCACAATGTCGACGTAAGTACAAGAAGACTGACTCTTCTTACTGTCTATGTTTTGAAATATTCCTGTGACACTAGTTATAAATTCCGATGCTTCACTCCAGGTTTACTATATCCCTTGGACCTTCTTATTGACGATGAAACACAGAAATTGCATCGGAATTAAATAGAAAAGGCACAATGCCGACGTAACTACAAGAAGACTGACTCTTCTTAATGACTATGTTTTGAACCATTCCAATGACACTAGTTATAGATTCCGATGCGTCACTCCAGGTTTACTGTACCCCTTGGACCGTCTTATTAAACGATAAAACACAGAAATTGCATCGGAATTAATTACAAAAGGCACAATGCCGACTTAAGTACAAGAAGACTGACTCTCCTAACTGACTACGTTTTGAACCATTCCTGTGACACTAGCTATAGATTCCGAAGCTTCACTTCAGGTTTACTGTATCCCATGGACCTTCTTATTGACGATGAAACACAGAAATTGCATCGGAATTAAATACAAAAGGCACAATGCCGACTTAAGGACAAGAAGACTGACTCTTCTTACTGACTTTGTTTTGAACCATTCCATTGACACTAGTTATAGATTCCGATGCTTCACTCCAGGTTTACTGTATCCCTTGGACCTTCTTATTGACGATGAAACACAGAAATGGCATCGGAATTAAATAGAAAATGCACAATGCCGACTTAAGTACAAGAAGACTGACTCTTCTTACTGACCATGTTTTGAACCATCCCAGTGACACTAGTTATAGATTCCGATGCTTCACTCCAGGTCTACTGTATCCCTTGGTCCTTCGTATTGACGATGAAACACAGAAATTGCATCGGAATTAAATACAAAAGGCACAATGCCGACTTAAGTACAAGAAGACTGACTCTCCTTACTGACTATGTTTTGAACGATTCCTGTGACACTAGTTATAAATTCCGATGCTTCACTTCAGGTTTACTGTATCCCTTGGACCTTCTTATTGACGATGAAACACAGAAAATGCATCGGAATTAAATACAAAAGGCACAATGCCGACTTAAGTACAAGAAGACCGACTCTTCCTACTGACTATGCTTTGAATCATTCCTGTGACACCCGTTATAGATTCCGACGCTTCACATGATGTTTACTGTATCCCTTGGAACTTCTTATTGACGATGAAACACAGAAATTGCATCGGAATTAAATACTAAAGGCACAATGCCGACTTAAGTACAAGAAGACTGACTCTTCTTACTGACTCTGTTTTGAACCATTCCTGTGACACTAGCTATAGATTCCGATGCTTCACTTCAGGTTTACTGTATCCCTCTGACCTTCTTATTGACGATGAAACACAGAAATTGCATCGGAATTAAATACAAAAGCACAATGCCGACTTAAGTACAAGAAGACTGACTCTTGTTACTCTCAATGTTTTGAACCATACCATTGACACTATTTATAGATTCCGATGCTTCACTCCAGGTGTACTGTATCCCTTGGACCTTCTTATTGACGATGAAACACAGAAATTGCATCGGAATTAAATAGAAAAGGCACTATGCCGACTTAAGTACAAGAAGACTGACTCTTCTTACTGACTATGTTTTGAACGATTCCTGTGACACTAGTTATAGATCCCGATGCTTCACTTCAGGTTAACTGTATCCCTTGGACCTTCTTATTGACGATGAAACACAGAAATTGCATCGGAATTAAATACAAAAGGCACAATGATGACTTAAGGACAAGAGGACTGATCCTCTTACTGACTTAGTTTTGAACCATTCCTGTGACACTAGTTATAGATTCCGATGCGTCACTCCAGGTTTACTGTATCCCTTGGACCTTCTTATTAAACGGTGAAACACAGAAATTGGATCGGAATTAATTACAAAAGGCACAATGCCGACTTAAGTACAAGAAGACTAACTCTTCTAACTATGTTTTGAACCATTCCTGTGACACTAGCTATAGATTCCGAAGCTTCACTTCAGGTTTACTGTATCCCTTGGACCTTCTTATTGACGATGAAACACAGAAATTGCATCGGAATTAAATACAAACGGCACAATGCCGACTTAAGGACTAGAAGACTGACTCTTCTTACTGACTTTGTTTTGAACCATTCCTGTGACACTAGTTATACATTACGATGCTTCACTTCAGGTTTATTGTAACCCTCTGACCTTCGTATTGACGATGAAACACAGAAATTGCCTCGGAATTAAATAGAATAGGCACAATGTCGACGTAAGTACAAGAAGACTGACTCTTCTTACTGTCTATGTTTTGAAATATTCCTGTGACACTAGTTATAAATTCCGATGCTTCACTCCAGGTTTACTATATCCCTTGGACCTTCTTATTGACGATGAAACACAGAAATTGCATCGGAATTAAATAGAAAATGCACAATGCCGACGTAAGTACAAGAAGACTGACTCTTCTTAATGACTATGTTTTGAACCATTCCAATGACACTAGTTATAGATTCCGATGCTTCACTCCAGGTTTACTGTATCCCTTGGACCTTCTTATTGACGATGAAACACAGATATTGCATCGGAATTAAATAGAAAATGCACAATGCCGACTTAAGAACAAGAAGACTGACTCTTCTTACAGACTATGTTTTGAACCATCCCTGTGACACTAGTTATACATTCCGATGCTTCACTTCAGGTTTACTGTATCCCTCTGACCTTCTTATTGACGATGAAACACAGAAATTGCATCGGAATTACATACAAAAGGCACAATGCCGACTTAAGTACAAGAAGACTGACTCTTCTTACTGTTTATGTTTTGAACCATACCATTGACACTATTTATAGATTCCGATGCTTCACTCCAGGTGTACTGTATCCCTTGGACCTTCTTATTGACGATGAAACACAGAAATTGCATCGGAATTAAATAGAAAAGGCACTATGCCGACTTAAGTACAAGAAGACTGACTCTTCTTACTGACTATGCTTTGAACGATTCCTGTGACACTAGTTATAGATCCCGATGCTTCACTTCAGGTTAACTGTATCCCTTGGACCTTCTTATTAAACAGTGAAACACAGAAATTGGATCGGAATTAATTACAAAAGGCACAATGCCGACTTAAGTACAAGAAGACTAACTCTTCTAACTATGTTTTGAACCATTCCTGTGACACTAGCTATAGATTCCGAAGCTTCACTTCAGGTTTACTGTATCCCTTGGACCTTCGTATTGACGATGAAACACAGAAATTGCATCGGAATTAAATACAAAAGGCACAATGCCGACTTAAGGACTAGAAGACTGACTCTTCTTACTGACTTTGTTTTGAACCATTCCTGTGACACTAGTTATACATTCCGATGCTTCACTTCAGGTTTATTGTAACCCTCTGACCTTCTTATTGACGATGAAACACAGAAATTGCATCGGAATTAAATAGAATAGGCACAATGTCGACGTAAGTACAAGAAGACTGACTCTTCTTACTGTCTATGTTTTGAAATATTCCTGTGACACTAGTTATAAATTCCGATGCTTCACTCCAGGTTTACTATATCCCTTGGACCTTCTTATTGACGATGAAACACAGAAATTGCATCGGAATTAAATAGAAAAGGCACAATGCCGACGTAAGTACAAGAAGACTGACTCTTCTTAATGACTATGTTTTGAACCATTCCAATGACACTAGTTATAGATTCCGATGCGTCACTCCAGGTTTACTGTACCCCTTGGACCGTCTTATTAAACGATGAAACACGGAAATTGCATCGGAATTAATTACAAAAGGCACAATGCCGACTTAAGTACATGAAGACTGACTCTTCTAACTGACTATGTTTTGAACCATTCCTGTGACACTAGCTATAGATTCTGAAGCTTCACTTCAGGTTTACTGTATCCCATGGACCTTCTTATTGACGATGAAACACAGAAATTGCATCGGAATTAAATACCAAAGGCACAATGCCGACTTAAGGACAAGAAGACTGACTCCACTTACTGACTTTGTTTTGAACCATTCCATTGACACTAGTTATAGATTCCGATGCTTCACTCCAGGTTTACTGTATCCCTTGGACCTTCTTATTGACGATGAAACACAGAAATTGCATCGGAATTAAATAGAAAATGCACAATGCCGACTTAAGTACAAGAAGACTGACTTTTCTTACTGACCATGTTTTGAACCATCCCAGTGACACTAGTTATAGATTCCGATGCTTCACTCCATGTCTACTGTATCCCTTGGTCCTTCGTATTGACGATGAAACACAGAAATTGCATCGGAATTAAATACAAAAGGCACAATGCCGACTTAAGTACAAGAAGACTGACTCTCCTTACTGACTATGTTTTGAACGATTCCTGTGACACTAGTTATAAATTCCGATGCTTCACTTCAGGTTTACTGTATCCCTTGGACCTTCTTATTGACGATGAGACACAGAAAATGCATCGGAATTAAATACAAAAGGCACAATGCCAACTTAAGTACAAGAAGACCGACTCTTCCTACTGACTATGCTTTGAATCATTCCTGTGACACCCGTTATAGATTCCGACGCTTCACATGATGTTTACTGTATCCCTTGGAACTTCTTATTGACGATGAAACACAGAAATTGCATCGGAATTAAATACTAAAGGCACAATGCCGAATTAAGTACTAGAAGACTGACTCTTCTTACTGTCTATGTTTTGAACCATTATTGTGACACTAGTTACAGATTCCAATGCTTCTCTCCAGGTTTACTGTATCCCTTGGACCTTCCTATTGACGATGAAACACAGAAATTGCATCGGAATTATATACAAAAGGCACAATGCCGACTTAAGGACAAGAAGACTGACTCTTCTTACTGACTCTGTTTTGAACCATTCCTGTGACACTAGCTATAGATTCCGATGCTTCACTTCAGGTTTACTGTATCCCTCTGACCTTCTTATTGACGATGAAACACAGAAATTGCATCGGAATTAAATACAAAAGGCACAATGCCGACTTAAGTACAAGAAGACTGACTCTTCTTACTGTCTATGATTTGAACCATACCATTGACACTATTTATAGATTCCGATGCTTCACTCCAGGTGTACTGTATCCCTTGGACCTTCTTATTGACGATGAAACACAGAAATTGCATCGGAATTAAATAGAAAAGGCACTATGCCGACTTAAGTACAAGAAGACTGACTCTTCTTACTGACTATGTTTTGAACGATTCCTGTGACACTAGTTATAGATCCCGATGCTTCACTTCAGGTTAACTGAATCCCTTGGACCTTCTTATTGACGATGAAACACAGAAATTGCATCGGAATTAAATACAAAAGGCACAATGCCGACTTAAGGACAAGAGGACTGATCCTCTTACTGACTTAGTTTTGAACCATTCCTGTGACACTAGTTATAGATTCCGATGCGTCACTCCAGGTTTACTGTATCCCTTGGACCTTCTTATTAAACGGTGAAACACAGAAATTGGATCGGAATTAATTACAAAAGCACAATGCCGACTTAAGTACAAGAAGACTAACTCTTCTAACTATGCTTTGAACCATTCCTGTGACACTAGCTATAGATTCCGAAGCTTCACTTCAGGTTTACTGTATCCCTTGGACCTTCGTAATGACGATGAAACACAGTAATTGCATCGGAATTAAATACAAAAGGCACAATGCCGACTTAAGGACTAGAAGACTGTCTTTTCTTACTGACTTTGTTTTGAACCATTCCTGTGACACTAGTTATACGTTCCGATGCTTCACTTCAGGTTTATTGTAACCCTCTGACCTTCGTATTGACGATGAAACACAGAAATTGCATCGGAATTAAATAGAATAGGCACAATGTCGACGTAAGTACAAGAAGACTGACTCTTCTTACTGTCTATGTTTTGAAATATTCCTGTGACACTAGTTATAAATTCCGATGCTTCACTCCAGGTTTACTATATCCCTTGGACCTTCTTATTGACGATGAAACACAGAAATTGCATCGGAATTAAATAGAAAAGGCACAATGCCGACGTAACTACAAGAAGACTGACTCTTCTTAACGACTATGTTTTGAACCATTCCAATGACACTAGTTATAGATTCCGATGCGTCACTCCAGGTTTACTGTACCCCTTGGACCGTCTTATTAAACGATAAAACACAGAAATTGCATCGGAATTAATTACAAAAGGCACAATGCCGACTTAAGTACAAGAAGACTGACTCTTCTAACTGACTATGTTTTGAACCATTCCTGTGACACTAGCTATAGATTCCGAAGCTTCACTTCAGGTTTACTGTATCCCATGGACCTTCTTATTGACGATGAAACACAGAAATTGCATCGGAATTAAATACAAAAGGCACAATGCCGACTTAAGGACAAGAAGACTGACTCTTCTTACTGACTTTGTTTTGAACCATTCCATTGACACTAGTTATAGATTCCGATGCTTCACTCCAGGTTTACTGTATCCCTTGGACCTTCTTATTGACGATGAAACACAGAAATGGCATCGGAATTAAATAGAAAATGCACAATGCCGACTTAAGTACAAGAAGACTGACTCTTCTTACTGACCATGTTTTGAACCATCCCAGTGACACTAGTTATAGATTCCGATGCTTCACTCCAGGTCTACTGTATCCCTTGGTCCTTCGTATTGACGATGAAACACAGAAATTGCATCGGAATTAAATACAAAAGGCACAATGCCGACTTAAGTACAAGAAGACTGACTCTCCTTACTGACTATGTTTTGAACGATTCCTGTGACACTAGTTATAAATTCCGATGCTTCACTTCAGGTTTACTGTATCCCTTGGACCTTCTTATTGACGATGAAACACAGAAAATGCATCGGAATTAAATACAAAAGGCACAATGCCGACTTAAGTACAAGAAGACCGACTCTTCCTACTGACTATGCTTTGAATCATTCCTGTGACACCCGTTATAGATTCCGACGCTTCACATGATGTTTACTGTATCCCTTGGAACTTCTTATTGACGATGAAACACAGAAATTGCATCGGAATTAAATACTAAAGGCACAATGCCGACTTAAGTACAAGAAGACTGACTCTTCTTACTGACTCTGTTTTGAACCATTCCTGTGACACTAGCTATAGATTCCGATGCTTCACTTCAGGTTTACTGTATCCCTCTGACCTTCTTATTGACGATGAAACACAGAAATTGCATCGGAATTAAATACAAAAGCACAATGCCGACTTAAGTACAAGAAGACTGACTCTTGTTACTCTCAATGTTTTGAACCATACCATTGACACTATTTATAGATTCCGATGCTTCACTCCAGGTGTACTGTATCCCTTGGACCTTCTTATTGACGATGAAACACAGAAATTGCATCGGAATTAAATAGAAAATGCACTATGCCGACTTAAGTACAAGAAGACTGACTCTTCTTACTGACTATGTTTTGAACGATTCCTGTGACACTAGTTATAGATCCCGATGCTTCACTTCAGGTTAACTGTATCCCTTGGACCTTCTTATTGACGATGAAACACAGAAATTGCATCGGAATTAAATACAAAAGGCACAATGATGACTTAAGGACAAGAGGACTGATCCTCTTACTGACTTAGTTTTGAACCATTCCTGTGACACTAGTTATAGATTCCGATGCGTCACTCCAGGTTTACTGTATCCCTTGGACCTTCTTATTAAACGGTGAAACACAGAAATTGGATCGGAATTAATTACAAAAGGCACAATGCCGACTTAAGGACTAGAAGACTGACTCTTCTTACTGACTTTGTTTTGAACCATTCCTGTGACACTAGTTATACATTACGATGCTTCACTTCAGGTTTATTGTAACCCTCTGACCTTCGTATTGACGATGAAACACAGAAATTGCCTCGGAATTAAATAGAATAGGCACAATGTCGACGTAAGTACAAGAAGACTGACTCTTCTTACTGTCTATGTTTTGAAATATTCCTGTGACACTAGTTATAAATTCCGATGCTTCACTCCAGGTTTACTATATCCCTCGGACCTTCTTATTGACGATGAAACACAGAAATTGCATCGGAATTAAATAGAAAATGCACAATGCCGACGTAAGTACAAGAAGACTGACTCTTCTTAATGACTATGTTTTGAACCATTCCAATGACACTAGTTATAGATTCCGATGCTTCACTCCAGGTTTACTGTATCCCTTGGACCTTCTTATTGACGATGAAACACAGATATTGCATCGGAATTAAATAGAAAATGCACAATGCCGACTTAAGTACAAGAAGACTGACTCTTCTTACAGACTATGTTTTGAACCATCCCTGTGACACTAGTTATACATTCCGATGCTTCACTTCAGGTTTACTGTATCCCTCTGACCTTCTTATTGACGATGAAACACAGAAATTGCATCGGAATTACATACAAAAGGCACAATGCCGACTTAAGTACAAGAAGACTGACTCTTCTTACTGTTTATGTTTTGAACCATACCATTGACACTATTTATAGATTCCGATGCTTCACTCCAGGTGTACTGTATCCCTTGGACCTTCTTATTGACGATGAAACACAGAAATTGCATCGGAATTAAATAGAAAAGGCACTATGCCGACTTAAGTACAAGAAGACTGACTCTTCTTACTGACTATGCTTTGAACGATTCCTGTGACACTAGTTATAGATCCCGATGCTTCACTTCAGGTTAACTGTATCCCTTGGACCTTCTTATTAAACAGTGAAACACAGAAATTGGATCGGAATTAATTACAAAAGGCACAATGCCGACTTAAGTACAAGAAGACTAACTCTTCTAACTATGTTTTGAACCATTCCTGTGACACTAGCTATAGATTGCGAAGCTTCACTTCAGGTTTACTGTATCCCTTGGACCTTCTTATTGACGATGAAACACAGAAATTGCATCGGAATTAAATACAAAAGGCACAATGCCGACTTAAGGACTAGAAGACTGACTCTTCTGACTGACTTTGTTTTGAACCATTCCTGTGACACTAGTTATACATTCCGATGCTTCACTTCAGGTTTATTGTAACCCTCTGACCTTCGTATTGACGATGAAACACAGAAATTGCATCGGAATTAAATAGAATAGGCACAATGTCGACGTAAGTACAAGAAGACTGACTCTTCTTACTGTCTATGTTTGAAATATTCCTGTGACACTAGTTATAAATTCCGATGCTTCACTCCAGGTTTACTATATCCCTTGGACCTTCTTATTGACGATGAAACACAGAAATTGCATCGGAATTAAATAGAAAAGGCACAATGCCGACGTAAGTACAAGAAGACTGACTCTTCTTAATGACTATGTTTTGAACCATTCCAATGACACTAGTTATAGATTCCGATGCGTCACTCCAGGTTTACTGTACCCCTTGGACCGTCTTATTAAACGATGAAACACAGAAATTGCATCGGAATTAATTACAAAAGGCACAATGCCGACTTAAGTACAAGAAGACTGACTCTTCTAACTGACTATGTTTTGAACCATTCCTGTGACACTAGCTATAGATTCCGAAGCTTCACTTCAGGTTTACTGTATCCCATGGACCTTCTTATTGATGATGAAACACAGAAATTGCATCGGAATTAAATACAAAAGGCACAATGCCGACTTAAGGACAAGAAGACTGACTCTTCTTACTGACTTTGTTTTGAACCATTCCATTGACACTAGTTATAGATTCCGATGCTTCACTCCAGGTTTACTGTATCCCTTGGACCTTCTTATTGACGATGAAACACAGAAATTGCATCGGAATTAAATAGAAAATGCACAATGCCGACTTAAGTACAAGAAGACTGACTCTTCTTACTGACCATGATTTGAACCATCCCAGTGACACTAGTTATAGATTCCGATGCTTCACTCCAGGTCTACTGTATACCTTGGTCCTTCGTATTGACGATGAAACACAGAAATTGCATCGGAATTAAATACAAAAGGCACAATGCCGACTTAAGTACAAGAAGACTGACTCTCCTTACTGACTATGTTTTGAACGATTCCTGAGACACTAGTTATAAATTCCGATGCTTCACTTCAGGTTTACTGTATCCCTTGGACCTTCTTATTGACGATGAAACACAGAAAATGCATCGGAATTAAATACAAAAGGCACAATGCCGACTTAAGTACAAGAAGACCGACTCTTCCTACTGACTATGCTTTGAATCATTCCTGTGACACCCGTTATAGATTCCGACGCTTCACATGATGTTTACTGTATCCCTTGGAACTTCTTATTGACGATGAAACACAGAAATTGCATCGGAATTAAATACTAAAGGCACAATGCCGAATTAAGTACTAGAAGACTGACTCTTCTTACTGTCTATGTTTTGAACCATTATTGTGACACTAGTTACAGATTCCAATGCTTCACTCCAGGTTTACTGTATCCCTTGGACCTTTCCCTATTGACGATGAAACACAGAAATTGCATCGGAATTATATACAAAAGGCACAATGCCGACTTAAGGACAAGAAGACTGACTCTTCTTACTGACTCTGTTTTGAACCATTCCTGTGACACTAGCTATAGATTCCGATGCTTCACTTCAGGTTTACTGTATCCCTCTGACCTTCTTATTGACGATGAAACACAGAAATTGCATCGGAATTAAATACAAAAGGCACAATGCCGACTTAAGTACAAGAAGACTGACTCTTCTTACTGTCTATGATTTGAACCATACCATTGACACTATTTATAGATTCCGATGCTTCACTCCAGGTGTACTGTATCCCTCTGACCTTCTTATTGACGATGAAACACAGAAATTGCATCGGAATTAAATAGAAAAGGCACTATGCCGACTTAAGTACAAGAAGACTGACTCTTCTTACTGACTATGTTTTGAACGATTCCTGTGACACTAGTTATAGATCCCGATGCTTCACTTCAGGTTAACTGTATCCCTTGGACCTTCTTATTGACGATGAAACACAGAAATTGCATCGGAATTAAATACAAAAGGCACAATGCCGACTTAAGGACAAGAGGACTGATCCTCTTACTGACTTAGTTTTGAACCATTCCTGTGACACTAGTTATAGATTCCGATGCGTCACTCCAGGTTTACTGTATCCCTTGGACCTTCTTATTAAACGGTGAAACACAGAAATTGGATCGGAATTAATTACAAAAGGCACAATGCCGACTTAAGTACAAGAAGACTAACTCTTCTAACTATGTTTTGAACCATTCCTTTGACACTAGCTATAGATCCGAAGCTTCACTTCAGGTTTACTGTATCCCTTGGACCTTCGTAATGACGATGAAACACAGTAATTGCATCGGAATTAAATACAAAAGGCACAATGCCGACTTAAGGACTAGAAGACTGTCTTTTCTTACTGACTTTGTTTTGAACCATTCCTGTGACACTAGTTATACGTTCCGATGCTTCACTTCAGGTTTATTGTAACCCTCTGACCTTCGTATTGACGATGAAACACAGAAATTGCATCGGAATTAAATAGAATAGGCACAATGTCGACGTAAGTACAAGAAGACTGACTCTTCTTACTGTCTATGTTTTGAAATATTCCTGTGACACTAGTTATAAATTCCGATGCTTCACTCCAGGTTTACTATATCCCTTGGACCTTCTTACTGACGATGAAACACAGAAATTGCATCGGAATTAAATAGAAAAGGCACAATGCCGACGTAAGTACAAGAAGACTGACTCTTCTTAATGACTATGTTTTGAACCATTCCAATGACACTAGTTATAGATTCCGATGCGTCACTCCAGGTTTACTGTACCCCTTGGACCGTCTTATTAAACGATGAAACACAGAAATTGCATCGGAATTAATTACAAAAGGCACAATGCCGACTTAAGTACAAGAAGACTGACTCTTCTAACTGACTATGTTTTGAACCATTCCTGTGACACTAGCTATAGATTCCGAAGCTTCACTTCAGGTTTACTGTATCCCATGGACCATCTTATTGACGATGAAACACAGAAATTGCATCGGAATTAAATACAAAAGGCACAATGCCGACTTAAGGACAAGAAGACTGACTCTTCTTACTGACTTTGTTTTGAACCATTCCATTGACACTAGTTATAGATTCCGATGCTTCACTCCAGGTCTACTGGATCCCTTGGTCCTTCGTATTGACGATGAAACACAGAAATTGCATCGGAATTAAATACAAAAGGCACAATGCCGACTTAAGTACAAGAAGACTGACTCTCCTTACTGACTATGTTTTGAACGATTCCTGTGACACTAGTTATAAATTCCGATGCTTCACTTCAGGTTTACTGTATCCCTTGGACCTTCTTATTGACGATGAAACACAGAAAATGCATCGGAATTAAATACAAAAGGCACAATGCCGACTTAAGTACAAGAAGACCGACTGTTCCTACTGACTATGCTTTGAATCATTCCTGTGACACCCGTTATAGATTCCGACGCTTCACATGATGTTTACTGTATCCCTTGGAACTTCTTATTGACGATGAAACACAGAAATTGCATCGGAATTAAATACTAAAGGCACAATGCCGACTTAAGTACAAGAAGACTGACTCTTCTTACTGACTCTGTTTTGAACCATTCCTGTGACACTAGCTATAGATTCCGATGCTTCACTTCAGGTTTACTGTATCCCTCTGACCTTCTTATTGACGATGAAACACAGAAATTGCATCGGAATTAAATACAAAAGCACAATGCCGACTTAAGTACAAGAAGACTGACTCTTGTTACTGTCAATGTTTTGAACCATACCATTGACACTATTTATAGATTCCGATGCTTCACTCCAGGTGTACTGTATCCCTTGGACCTTCTTATTGACGATGAAACACAGAAATTGCATCGGAATTAAATAGAAAAGGCACTATGCCGACTTAAGTACAAGAAGACTGACTCTTCTTACTGACTATGTTTTGAACGATTCCTGTGACACTAGTTATAGATCCCGATGCTTCACTTCAGGTTAACTGTATCCCTTGGACCTTCTTATTGACGATGAAACACAGAAATTGCATCGGAATTAAATACAAAAGGCACAATGATGACTTAAGGACAAGAGGACTGATCCTCTTACTGACTTAGTTTTTGAACCATTCCTGTGACACTAGTTATAGATTCCGATGCGTCACTCCAGGTTTACTGTATCCCTTGGACCTTCTTATTAAACGGTGAAACACAGAAATTGGATCGGAATTAATTACAAAAGGCACAATGCCGACTTAAGTACAAGAAGACTAACTCTTCTAACTATGTTTTGAACCATTCCTGTGACACTAGCTATAGATTCCGAAGCTTCACTTCAGGTTTACTGTATCCCTTGGACCTTCTTAATGACGATGAAACACAGAAATTGCATCGGAATTAAATACAAACGGCACAATGCTGACTTAAGGACTAGAAGACTGACTCTTCTTACTGACTGTGTTTTGAACCATTCCTGTGACACAAGTTATACATTACGATGCTTCACTTCAGGTTTATTGTAACCCTCTGACCTTCGTATTGGCGATGAAACACAGAAATTGCATCGGAATTAAATAGAATAGGCACAATGTCGACGTAAGTACAAGAAGACTGACTCTTCTTACTGTCTATGTTTTGAAATATTCCTGTGACACTAGTTATAAATTCCGATGCTTCATTCCAGGTTTACTATATCCCTTGGACCTTCTTATTGACGATGAAACACAGAAATTGCATCGGAATTAAATAGAAAATGCACAATGCCGACGTAAGTACAAGAAGACTGACTCTTCTTAATGACTATGTTTTGAACCATTCCAATGACACTAGTTATAGATTCCGATGCTTCACTCCAGGTTTACTGTATCCCTTGGACCTTCTTATTGACGATGAAACACAGATATTGCATCGGAATTAAATAGAAAATGCACAATGCCGACTTAAGAACAAGAAGACTGACTCTTCTTACAGACTATGTTTTGAACCATCCCTGTGACACTAGTTATACATTCCGATGCTTCACTTCAGGTTTACTGTATCCCTCTGACCTTCTTATTGACGATGAAACACAGAAATTGCATCGGAATTACATACAAAAGGCACAATGCCGACTTAAGTACAAGAAGACTTCTTACTGTTTATGTTTTGAACCATACCATTGACACTATTTATAGATTCCGATGCTTCACTCCAGGTGTACTGTATCCCTTGGACCTTCTTATTGACGATGAAACACAGAAATTGCATCGGAATTAAATAGAAAAGGCACTATGCCGACTTAAGTACAAGAAGACTGACTCTTCTTACTGACTATGCTTTGAACGATTCCTGTGACACTAGTTATAGATCCCGATGCTTCACTTCAGGTTAACTGTATCCCTTGGACCTTCTTATTGACGATGAAACACAGAAATTGCATCGGAATTAAATACTAAAGGCACAATACCGACTTAAGAACAAGAGGACTGACTCCTCTTACTGACATAGTTTTGAACCATTCCTGTGACACTAGTTATAGATTCCGATGCGTCACTCCAGGTTTACTGTATCCCTTGGACCTTCTTATTAAACGATGAAACACAGAAATTGGATCGGAATTAATTACAAAAGGCACAATGCCGACTTAAGTACAAGAAGACAAACTCTTCTAACTATGTTTTGAACCATTCCTGTGACACTAGCTATAGATTCCGAAGCTTCACTTCAGGTTTACTGTATCCCTTGGACCTTCTTATTGACGATGAAACACAGAAATTGCATCGGAATTAAATACAAAATGCACAAAGCAGAATTAAGTACAAGAAGACTGACTCTTCTTACTGTCTATGTTTTGAAACATTCCTGTGACACTAGTTATAGATTCCGATGCTTCACTCCAGGTTTACAGTATCCCTTGGACCTTCTTATTGACGATGAAACACAGAAATTGCATCGGAATTAAATACAAAAGGCACAATGCCGACTTAAGGACAAGAAGACTGACTCTTCTTACTGACTTTGTTTTGAACCATTTCTGTGACACTAGTTATAGATTCCGATGCTTCGCTTCAGGTTAATTTTAACCCTCTGACATTCTTATTGACGATGAAACACAGAATTGCATCGGAATTAAATAGAAAAGGCACAAAGCCGAATTAAGTACAACAAGACTGACTCTTCTTACTGACTATGTTTTGAACCATTCCTGTGACACTAGTTATCGATTCCGATGCTTCACTTCAGGATTACTGTATCCCTCTAACATTCTTATTGACGATGAAACACAGAAATTGCATCGGAATTAAATAGAAAAGGCACAATGCCGACATAAGTACAAGAAGACTGACTCTTCTGACTGTCTATGCTTTGAACCATCCATGTGACACTAGTTATAGATTCCGATGCTTCACTCCAGGTCTACTGTATCCCTCGGTCCTTCTTATTGACGATGAAACACAGAAATTCCATCGGAAGTAACTACAAAAGGCACAATGCCGACTTAAGTACAAGAAGACTGACTCTCCTTACTGACTATGCTTTGAAATATTCCTGTGACACTAGTTATAAATTCCGATGCTTCACTTCAGGTTTACTGTATCCCTTGGACCTTCTTATTGACGATGAAACACAGAAATTGCATCGGAATTATATACAAAAGGCACAATGCCGACTTAAGGACAAGAAGACTGACTCTTCTTACTGACTTTGTTCTGAACCATTCCTGTGACACTAGTTATACATTCCGATGCTTCACTTCAGGTTTATTGTATCCCTCTGACCTTCTTATTGACGATGAAACACAGAAATTGCATCGGAATTAAATAGAATATGCACAATGTCGACGTAAGTACAAGAAGACTGACTCTTCTTACTGTCTAAGTTTTGAAATATTCCTGTGACACTAGTTATAAATTCCGATGCTTCACTCCAGGTTTACTATATCCCTTGGACCTTCTTATTGACGATGAAACACAGAAATTGCATCGGAATTAAATAGAAAAGGCACAATGCCGACGTAAG